>NC_142063.1:137951631-138199131 GCF_059756535.1 Pantherophis guttatus | reverse complement strand
ATTTATCCTCTTTGATTTGCTTTGGAAATTGTCACTTCTTCCCTGGCTCAAAGATAGTTCATCAGAATTACTGAACTGTGGAAATGGAAGTCACTTTAAGAATCATCTAGAAATTGAATCAACACTGGTGTTGCTTTTTTTTTTTTTCCTTTTGTAAAACTGTGGCTTCCTGGCCTCTCAGCTGAAGTCAGAGCTTCAGCACCTTACTTTTAGATGCCTGGTGTCTGGAACATCTTTCTCCCATCTCCCATTCCAGCCACTAGATCCATGATTTTAGTTCCTGGGGAAAACACCTGGTTGACAAAAAGTGACAATCAGAGGTGGTATTCAGCCAGTTCAGACCAGTTCGGGCAAACCGGTAGCTCCTACAATCAGCTGGCCCTGCCCACTTGTCCTAGCCTATCCTTTATTTCCTGCTTTCTAGCTCATCTCAATTGCGTGGCACAGCTGATTTCTCCCCCCTCACTGTTCTATTTACCGTTGCTGACGTGGAAGATAAGCAGCTGAGCTTCTAAATGCTCCATTTTCAGCATGAAGCGCACACTCACCGAACCAGTTGTTAAACCGGCAGCATTCCACCACTGGTGACAAAGTGATATTTGGTTTGGTCTTGCTCCCCCCCCCCATGTTCTGTTGATAAATTGGAGGGAGCATTGATGGTCCTGGTCTTCTTTGTGCATTCTCAACATCTGAGGCTGGAGGAAAGGCAGATAATTACAGGTTGCCTTTGAATTGTTTTGGAAGCTTTGCAGAAGGCAGACATGACCTTAATTTGTCGATCTGTTGAATAATGTATAGCAGAGGCTTTTTTAAAAAAAAATATTATTTTTTTAAAAAAGGCTGGATGGAAAGCTTTAAGACATTTATCACTGCTGTGATGGCTGTCAGAACTTCCAATTCACTCTTAGCCAGTTTTATAGAAAATGCATATAGTACTTACCACACATAATGATAGACATGCATGGCAAAGTTTGTTCCCTGGTTTTAGTGGGCATAATCAGTGGAATTATTTTATTGGTTTGCTTTTTTTGATATTAAAAGACTGAAGTCAGCTGCAGGGACTCATTTGGCTTTGACACTTTTTCAGCTGAAGAACGGGCTCTAGAAGCTCTAAATAAATCACAAATATACTTTAAAGGCTTTAAATAAATGATAAAGAAAAATGCCTTGTATAAATTATAAATAATATTTATTTATTATTCATAATTAATTAATAAATAACTTCTCTGAATTTCCATTGTTCCAGGTAACTAGCGTTTCAAGAGTTTTTAATTGGTGAAGAAGAGTTGGCAGCCGCACACCAACTTCTACATACTTGAATCCCATTGATTTCCCACAGAAATGTGTGCAACTTGGCATAGGATGGCATCTCAGTGTAATTATTATTAGATTTAAGCAAATAGGTAATTAAAGGCAGCAGTTTCCTGGCTTGGTAAATAGAGGCAATGTTTTCAATAGCATCAATAATACATTGTCTTAGTAACGAGTGCCAGTGATTATTTCACTATTTAGCCTTGTTAACTATTGGTCATTTAATATCCTGTAAAAATTAGAATCCCTTTTCCTGTAACTTAAAGTCATTAGTAGAGTCAACACATAACAGCTGCTGACTAATATATCTGGTCTCAAGTGGCTGATCCTGGAATCAACCTGGAGAACTAGGCTATTTAATGAATGAATTAATTAATTCAATATTAATGTTATTGTTGTTTTAAACTTTAAGTGACAGCCTGCTCTTCCACCAATTTAGAGAAGACAACTCTGAGAGAGGCCACTGGAGGCCTATTGACCGGAAGGGATAGCAGGAAGGGGAGACAGGCAAACAATGCAAATGAGGTTTGTTTATTCAGAAATAAATCTCACTGCATTTAGTACCCTTTAGGAGGGTAATACAGAAGGTAGCCAAAGTCATGTAATTCTCCTGAATGGGAGAATATGCACATTATTTTTCACTTTCCAGATTTCATTCCATCCATTAAACAGTGCAAAAGTTGCAGCTGTGCAAATAGGATTGCCAATTATTTTGCACAAACCTGAGTTTGTGTCTTAACAACTTAATTTTGATATATCATTATTGGTAGTAGTAGCAGTGCTTGAATTTCAAACTATGCCAAATAAAGCTATTTATTAAAAAAAAAAAAAAGGAACCCTGTCAGTCCCACTCTGAAATGAACAAGTTAAATTCCTTTTTATTTATAGATCCAGCTGGCACTTTTTCATATGGAAGAGAACTTCTTTTACTTACTATGAATGTGTCCTATTGTTTTCTTTATAGCTATGTGTTGTACAGTGGTGGGTTGCTCCCAATTCTGTCTAGTTCTTTAGAACTGGTAGTAAAAGTGGTGGGAGGCTCTGCCGACCCGCCCAGACGTCATAACTGATGTTCTGTGCATGCTCCTGTTGCGAACCGGTAGTAAAAGTAAGTAGAACCCACCCCTGGTGTTGTATCAGTGTTATATATTTGATATGATCAAATGACTTAATCAAGATTCTATCTTCTATCTTCCTTTCCCTTTCATTCCATTTCCAACATGGATCTTGTTGTATTCTCACCAAAATATAAATGGCATAAGAATTGTAGATTCTTTAAGCCACATAATATACATATCATATATATTATATATGGCTATGTTATATATAAAAAGATCATGAGCCTTTTTAAAAGAAACATTCAAGTCTTGATGTTTTTTTTCTTTTAAGCTCCTGATTTTAATGTGCTGTTTGGACTTCGTTTAGCTATTCAGGATATCATATTCATGTTTTTTTTCCCCCTTTCTTTCTTTTTTTTTTTATAATAAACATGTCTAGTCAAAGAAAGCATTAATGAAGCAATTCCCCAAATAAAACAGCCCATCGTATCTGAGTTGCAGCAGAGAGAAAGTGTGGTCTTTGTAGTTTAATCAAGATCACAAGACTTGTTGTGAGCGTCTGTCATCTTTAATTTTACGGCACTTCATTTCAGAGTGGGACTGCCAGGGTCACATGCAATTAAAACACAGGCAAGATTTGTCTTGTGAAATCTTCACATAAAAAGTAATGTGTTACTCTATTTTAACTTTCCTACTGAACTCTGTGAACTCACTAATTACTTTTCCCCCCTCTTGTCACCTTTTTGATATGACTTGGATTTAAAGAAGAGAGAAGTTTGGGAATATTTCTCTGCCACTCCAGATCATGCTTACGTTTGAGGATATCAAAATTATCCCTCCACCCCCCCCCCACGCTCCAGGGCTGGGGCTGGGGTGGGGGGAGAGGGATCTAAATCTTACTGCTATACTTTCAGAGGGATTGATGGATCAAATCCAAAGAAAGAACCATTAATCTGCTTAACTAGGGCAGGTAGAAGTGCAATAGAAAATGGAGGATTTTTATTGAGGCCATTCACATGAAACAGCGCTTAGTCTTTGGGAGGAAAAAGAGGTTAAAAAGAGACATTAGTGTAGCAGAGTATAAAAAGCAATAAAGTCCAAGGCCCATGTGCTTCCTTTATAGCCCAAGCTCAGTTGTAATGTTTTGGCAATTGGTAAATTGCACAGACCCTTATTAACCTTATCGATAAGGAGCTTAGAGAAGTCCCTCTCAGCCTGTTTGTTCCATCCTCTTGTTCTTTGCCGTCCTCTTTTGAAATGGAAAGCTTGTGTGTTGCACAGCAAAGGGTTGTGCTTGTGTAAGGTATTGAAGCACACAAGAATTGCAGAATAGAAAGAGGAGTAGTAAGGAAGGAGGGGCAGAAAGGGCCGTTCTCCCACAAAGATCCCTATTGCTTATCCCACCTTACAATTAGAAACTGGGCTCATGGTGCACAGCTGTTAATTTTTGATGGGTGTCTGAAAAGTGAGAGATTTTGGGATGCATTTTGGAAAGAGTATTTCTTCCTAGAGTTCCTTCCAAACTTAGCTCCTACGTCCTACCCAAACCAAATTTGCTAGCTTCCTATTTCAATTGATGAGCAGCTAGAGCACAACTTTGACAGCCAATCTGGTGTAGTAGTTAAGGCATTGGGGGTAGTAAGAAAGACGGTAAGTTCTAGTCCTGTCTTAGATGCAGCTGGGTGACTTTGGGCCAGCTACTCTCTCTCCCTCATCTCTAAGTAGCAGGCAAGAGTAAACTACTTCTGAAATCTTGCCAGGAAAACTGGAGGGACTAGTTCAGTCAGTCTCCAGGAGTGAAGCCTGACTCAAAGGCATCAAAATGTATAATATAGAACACAAGTAACCGAACAGTGCAGCTTTATCAGGATTTTTTCTGAGAGTCTGAGTGAGGGCTGTGCATGCTTCCAATGTAATTGAGAGGCATTGAAACCTGTAAAAACACCAATGCACGTCCTTATTTAGAGAAGCCCTATCTTTTTTCCAGCTGCTATGTGAACTAAAGAGAAGCACAGCTGTGTGGAGGACTTAGCTCAGGGGTCGGCAATCTTAAACACTCAAAGAGCTACAAAGGTCCTAACCGGAAGCCCCCGTTCAATTCTGGAGCCGACTGGAAATCCAGTTCCCCCAACATAGAGTCTCCTCCTAGCATGGTGTCCTTTTTCCTCTGCTGACTGGAAGTCCATTCCCCCACCATAGAGTCTCCTCCTAGTGCAGCATCCTTTTTCCTCTACCTGTCCTAACCAAAAGCCCTATCAATTGTAGAGTCGACCAGCAAAGAGGGATGAAAGAGCCACATGCGGCTCCAGAGCTGCGGGTTGCTGACCCCTGACTTAGCTCATAGTTAAGATTACCTTAAAAGTTCTATTTCCTTTTAAAAAAAAGAATGGTAAAGAGAGAAAAAGAACTCACATAGTTAGATTCCATAGCCAAGACTGGACAATTCCTTCCTTCCTTCCTTCCTTCCTTCCTTCCTTCCTTCCTTCCTTCCTTCCTTCCTTCCTTCCTGATATCTTCACTCTTTCTTCATTTCCACAGCCTACTCCATTTCTAGGTCACAATTGTCCTAGCAAACCACATATGACCTCGTCTTCTCTTGAAAAGAGCCCGTTCCTTCTCCATTGCCATCTCCGCCAGCCAATTTCTTCCTGTTAGTTCTGATTGGAAGAACTCCATGGGAACATATAAGAGAAACACATACAATTTTAATCCTCAGAGACAGAAATAGATGCATTAAAATGCAACAGGGAAAGAAGTTCGGGAAAAATTCAAAGCCAGGCAAAAAGTTGTAGGAGATGGACCAGAAGAATAAAGCAAAGGCTAAAAGATGCCCCTAAATGGCAGAAGGGAAGACCTTGGGGTCTTATTGGTGAAGATAGTTGAAGAAAGACACTTTGGGAAGATGCTTAAGGAATTTGCCTTAGAACTTAGATTTTCAGACTGGAGGAGTTTTTCTCCATTCTTTCCTGAAAGGTTTTTTGTGGTTATACAATTGTACAGTAGTAGTGGTTCACAAACATTCTCAAACACCCTTGACATTATTTTTTTTTTAAAAAAGACACCAAGCCTTGGTTTTTGTGGGTTATATCTATCTATATGCACTGTATTAAAACTTAACGTTCAGAAGAGTTAAAATACATATTTATTTGACTTTTCAGATGCCCAAAAGGCTCTTGGAGACCCCCAGGGGTCCCCCCAGATCACACTTTGAGGACTGCTGGTTTAGAGAATCTTTTGCATGTAAAATACTTGCTTTGCCACTGAGCTAAATCTAGCCACTAGATCAGGAATAGAATATATAAAATATAGTGAGAATTACATTTCAACTATACCAAAGAGGCATAAACACTCACCCATGTTTTAAGATTTAATCTATTCCTTTTCCTTCAAGAGGCTGCATCATCAAAAGGAGGTCTATTAAGTTTTGGCCTGCAAAACTCCAGATAGCCACTAGATGATAGCATAGTGTTACAGCATTTTTCACCATTGTTGCTCTCTAGGGATTGTCTAGATCAGGGGTCAGCAACTTGCGGCTCTGGAGCCGCATGTGGCTCTTTCACTCTGCTGCGCCTCCGTGCCAACTCAAAATATGCGTCACAATCGCCAATGTGCAACATCCGCTGGCACGCGATTTATTGAGCTTTTCAACTCCTGGTAGGCCAACCCTGGATAAATCCAAGAAAAGAAAAGTTTCAGAAGAAAACAGAACATTTAATTCAACTATATATGCTAGTTTTGTGGCTGCTCAAGAAATAGTCAGGCACGGGAAGGGTTTTGTGGCTCCCGGTGTTTTCTTTTCTGTGGAAAACGGGTCTAAATGGCTCTTTGAATGATTAAGGTTGCAGACCCCTGGCCTAGATCTTGCAGTTGAGGTCTAGTAGACCCACCAAAAGGAATCCACAAGTGTTACTATGCTGAATGTTATAATCCTTATTGTGTGAAGCATTATTGGAGAATTGCTTCTGTTGTCTTTCATTCATCCCCTCTTCCTCTTTATCATACAAACACAGTTTAAGGGGTGGGGGGAAGCCTGATGCACTTGATGAAGATGTGTAGATGTCACCAATCCAATGACTGTTCTTCCTCGAAATTTATTGAATTAGGTTCGCAACGAGCACTGAAGGCAAACCTAAAGCCTAACTTATTTAATGCACCTGCAGCCTTGTCAGTTAGGGTCTTCGTAATGTCATGCTTTACATCTGTCCTCTGCATTTCCCCAGATGCCTCTGCCAGCCTGCTACGATGGGCACCACAAGATTAGCACAGGCTGTGTTAGGTGACAAATGAGATCCAGATGCGTGAATCGGCAACCCGCCCTCTCCGATCAAATCTCAGCCTCCTCATATTCTCCTAGCGGGACTGCTGGGGAAGATGTATGGGTCAAATATTCCCATCATAGGCCACCTTCCACTTCCCATCCCAAATCAGCAGGTGAGGGACTGATGCATCATTAAGCTATCTGCAGCACAGTTACCTTCCAGCGGATCTGCTTTAGCTCACTCGCAGGTGCCAACAAATTTCTCTAATAGGAAAAAAAAGAAAAGAAAACATTGTCATTATACTGCCTGATGATAAGTCCATTGGGAGAACCCAGTCAAACTGGGCAAGGTTGGTTTTCCTCCTCCTCCTCCCCCCCTCCCATCCCCCATTTCATCCTGAACTGCTTGAAATTTTCATTTTGACAATGACGGCATGGGAAATTGTCATCTTTTCTGCACTCAGCTGTATTTTCATAATCTGAATGATTCGAGATTGCTGTCTGGCAGCGTGAATCTCAGCATGCTTCCATGCTTGCCTCTTTTTCAATTATATCTAAGAGGAAGACTGCTGGAAACCCTTTTTTTTTCCCTTCATCTTCCACAAGACCCCAAAAGTGCCGGATCTCATTTCAATATAATATGAAATGGTAAGTTACAAGAGATGTTAACACGATGTTGAAAGATACAATCTAGTCTGAGAATGCAGTGCATTATGGCATAGGATAGCCACTCTACTAATGCATATTTTAGGAATGCCAACTTAATATTGCAAAGAGGGTTTTATACTTAAACCCTGTACTTCATGACCTGCACATGCTCTACTCACACACATGTGAACTAGATCCAAAGATTATTCTGCACTGTTAACAAGAAGACTGAAAAGAGAGAACAGCATTCCAGGAATATTCGAGCAGAAATAGAGGTTGATCCTATCAGTAGATGCATAGAAATAAGTCTGAGTGAATTCACTGGGGGTTATTCCTGTGTATGTGTGCATCAGGATTTAGCTTGCTTGCAGTTCAGTACAGAAAGCATGACTGGGGCAACTGACTCTTTAGTTCTAGATCAGGCCTGTCAAACTGGTGGCCCATGGGCCACATGCGTCACGTGCAGGCCACGCCCAGCTCTGCAAAGGCAAAAACCATCGTGATATGTCACAATATATCATGTGACATGATCGAGTTTGACACCCGGGCTCTACACAAATCAATTGATAGAAGGTCTTGTGCAGGAGTGAAATGCTCCCGGTTCAGACCAAATCGCCCGATCCGGTAATGATAGCGGTGGGTGTTTCGGAGAACCGGTAACAAAAATCCCTGCACCCTCCCACCATGCTCAGCTGAGTCGCACGATCATCAGAGGCTTTTTTTTTTTACTTTTAAAAGCATTTTTTCTACAACCTCTTCCGATGAAAAAATGCTTTTAAAAGTAAAAAAAAAAAGCCTCTGATGATCGCGCGGCTCAGCTGGGATCCTCAGAGGAGGATTTTTAAAAATGCCTCTCTGACGATCCCAGCTGAGTTGCCTGATTGCCAGAGGCTTTTCAAAGCATTAGAAAAAATGCTTTGAAAAGTTTAAAAAAAAAATTGGCCACGCCCACCCAGTCACATTACCCCCCACCAAGCCACGCCCACAGAACCGGTAGTAACACATTTTACATTTCACCCCTGGTCTTGTGGGTCTCCCTCAAAAGCTTTTTCAAAAGTTGCAGCGGAATGTTCATTTTTCATGCAATGACATTTTCATATCATTTTTCATGCAATGACATGATCATATCAAGTACTTGAATTTGGATTTAATTTTATTGAATTTGGATTTTTCTTTTTTTTTTTGTAAATTAAATATTTATCCTGGCCACCGGTGCTGCCCTTTGCATCAGAAAGGTTGCATATCTTTTAAATCACGAGTGTCAAACTTGCCGCGTCACGTTGCCATCATGGGATGTTTTGCAACGTTTTCCCCCTTTGTTGAACTTTGTTGAACTGGCCATGGCTTGCGTGTGACACATCTAGCCCACAAGCCGCCAGTTTGACACCCCTGCTTTAGATAGTCCATCAAAGGTTTGGCTATGTTCTGCACCAAGAACACTCTGATGTTATGTTCTGAGGAAATTTCCCATCAAAATAAACCCCTTTGAAGGGAATGTGATAAGAGGCCTCCTGAGTTTCTCTTCCTCCTTCCAAAACACTGAAATTGCATTTGTTATTGGGTTGGGGATTTGGAGGGGTGTCTTAGTTTTGCAAGCTCCAATCTGGGTCAATCACAGGGCCAGGGGTTTTGCCTTATGAGCTTTCGGAATATCTCTCTAGAAGTTAGCAATAGCACTTAGACTTATATACCACTTCATAGTGCTTTTACAGCCCTCTCTAAGCGGTTTACAGAGTCAGCATATTGCCCCCAACAATCTGGGTCCTCATTTTACTGACTTCAGAAGGATAGAAGGCTAAGTCAACCTTGAGCCAGTAGGATTTGAACTGCCAAACTGCAGCTAGCAGTCAGTTGAAGTAGCTGCAGTGCTGCACTCTAACTACTGTGCTACCTCGGCTCAAGTTCCCTGAAGATGGGCTCCAAAATGAGTCTGAAAGCTCAGAAGACAAAACCTCTGGTCTTGCTGACCGACCCAGATTGAATTCTGCAACATTATCGTGGGACACGTATATTCACCTTCTATTTTAGTTTTATTTAAGATGGGTTTCATTGCTCTCTTGTAAATCACTTCAACTTCTGGGAGGAAGACCAAATCAAACTGAAATAAAAAGTACCTACTGGTAGCCCAAAGAGGAAATAATTGCACACAGGAGGCAAAATTGTGTTAGTTGCATCCCAGTAGCTTAATTTTACAATATTGAATTGAATTTTACAACATTGAATTGAAATTAAATCAAATTAGGCTTTGCTCTAGCCCTACCAATTTTTAGAGTCCAATTTTTAGAGTACTGATGTATGGCCCTAAGATATTACCTTAAAGAAAATGAGATCCTCTCCATGAAAAAGTTCTTACATCCCATTGGGGAACCAAGTTGGCCTTGACTATACAATAGTGGCCAAAATTGTGGAAACCTTTTGGGAAAAGTGTATTTTCTAAAACTAGCTAATAACACCACTTTTTTCTTTTTTTTGGACCATAAAATTACATATCAATGGAAAGATAATTTAATCAAGAATGTAATGCAATAACTTTTATGAAGGATTTGCTATTAGAATAGCAGTTACAGTATAAAGAATAAAAGTGAAACACGTAGAAAAAAATGAGATATACAAAAATTATCACCATAAAAAAAACAAGATATACAAAAATTATCATGTCAGTTAATAGTTGGGTAACCTTTAGCATGAATTATGGCCTTACAACATCTTCCCATGGAGTGAACCAAGTCTTTTAGTTTTGCAGCTGTTATAATGTGAAACCAAGATTGAATGATTGCTTCTATTAACTGGGTTTTATTGCTGGGTCGCTTCTGACTAACAAATTTGTTTAGTCGTCTCCATCGTTTTTCAATTGGGTTAAAGTCTGGGCTATTCCCAGGCCATTCCAGCAATGGAATGGCCACTACTGTAGCATTGGATTATGCTAACCATCCCTGATTTGGGGCAAAATCAGACTTTTACTCCTAGAAATAATCAGTCACAATGGCATCTGCCTCTCTCAACTCCTGGAAATAAAAAAAAAACTGTTTGGTGACCCAGCATTTGCCTGCAAACAGCACTTAGATGAAAACAGAAAAGGAAGCTGCTTATTAATAAAACATTCATTGTGCCATAGGATAAGAAATCCTTCTTTATTGTTTAGCTAGCTCATTTATTGTTGATGTCTCTCTCACTCGCCCAAACGTATAAGCTCGCATCACTGAATGTGCACAGAACCTCTAACGTCCTTTTACATTTTTAATCAGTTTTAATTTTTTACTAGTGAAAGAAAAAAGAAAGAAAGAAAAATCTTCCATAAACTCTGGCATAAATACTTGAATGCATTATGATTTCAGAAAGAAACCCTCACTGGGAATTTAGGTGAAAATAATATATATAATGTACTTAAAGCTGAAACGGCCTGTAGAAAATATGTGGATATATTTCTATATAGGTAGTCTTCGACTTATGACCACAATTGAGCTCAAAATTTCTGTTGCTAAGTGAAACATTTGTTAAGTGGATTTTGCCCCATTTTACGACCTTTCTTGCCACAGTTGTTAAGTGAATCACTGCAGTTATTAAGTTAGTAACCCGGTCGCTAAGTGAATCCGGCTTCCCCATTGACTTTGCTTGTTAGAAGGATGCAAAAAGGCAATCACATGACCCTGCGTTCCTGCAACCATCGTAATCGTCAAGCATCCAAATTTTATTCACCTGACCATGGGGATGTTGGAACGGTCGTGTGAAAAATCATCGTAAGTCACTGAACTAGAAAAGACTCTAAGATAGAAGAGTCCTTGAAATTGTTCATCCACATTGAACGCCTGGACAAGAATGAGCAAGCAGATGCATCTTTATGGGGCTTTTACTCACTTCTGGATCCAGTGCTATCTCCCTACCTTTGAGTCATCAATAAGCTATTCCAGAATCATATTTGTGGACCCCTTGGCCAATCCCTGCCCTGAATTTGTTGTACCTCCTGAGTCACTTGCCTTTCGATCAAGGTAATGGGTAGAAAAACTTAACGGATTACCCAGATATCAAGACTGTCTTGAATGGAGGCAGGATAGAGAAGAAACACTATTTTAGCGCTGATGTAGTTAAGCATGATTGAAGCCTGTTTCACTCATGGGAATGAGAAGGCGGCAACATCAAAGTGTTGGATGGAGCAGGGAAAAAACATGCCACTTGTGTTTGTGCCACAGTTATATGCAAGCTGGAGGGAGCATAGCTCATCTTCCTTCTTGAGCTAAGCATATTTCTCTTTATTTCTAAATTGGTATTTGTGCATACAGTAGATTTGTGATTCTTTCAGTCCTTAGTGCTGTAACCTTTCATTCGTGTCACACATGATTGTAGAAGAAAAATCATAAAAGAATATGGGTTACATCTAAGAAAGCAGCTTAGTAAAATGGAGCAAGGACAGTGTGGCCCGTTGCTGCCTACTGAATGATCAAAATGCATGTTTCTTCTCTGCCAGGAGTCATTTCAAAAATATTAATTGAAACCAAGGAAATCGGTTTCCCCAAAATTTTATGAATCCTGGGAGCAAAAGGTTGATTAGCAGGGCTAACTCACTTTGTTGTTCCATATAAAGCATGGTGGAGTGATGTCCCTGGTTGTGCCAGGGAAAAAAAATGAAAGCACAACTAAGGAAAGAAATTGTACGAGAAGATAAGTTAGCGATCTCAGAGAAGCTTGAGGTTATTATCAACTGTTGACACTTCCTACTCTGATATCAATGAGCTTTAGAGAACATAGAGGGATTTAACATATAAAGGTAATCAGTTATTCCTGCTAGAATGGGATTAAAAATAAATGAGATGTAAACCTTTCTCTATGCTTAAGGCTACTACATGTTGAGACAAGATGATCATGTGGCTGGAGTTTAGATGAAACACCCCCATTGGGTACTTGATGAAGAATCACACCTTTCCATCCAGGCAGTGTGTTGTTTCACACAGATGCACAAATACAAACCAGGCAGACTAAAGTCTTAAAGTCATTGTGTGTGTGTGTTGTTTTTTTTTAAGGAGTCACCTGGAGTTCTGGATGGCAAGAGAGAGAACAGGCACCCCTGCAAGGTATCGGTATAAAACCCATCATTCCTCCTATCCTAACTACAACTACAACACACAGCAACCTTAGGTACAATATCACATGTTTAATTAGTGCAGGAATGTAAACTGCTATTTTAGTCTCATTAGTGGAACTGTAGGCTTAATCCTGCCTGCAGTTTTCTACGCAACTCCTGATGACTAATGAGACCTGCAAAAGTAGGAAGTTCAAGAACTGGATGATTTTGAGTGCAAAGGGAGGGGTGTGAAAAGAACAAAACAAAACCATCGCTATACGAATGTGCTGGCAGTTGATATTTTCCTATGTATGCAAGTGTGCTTGTGTACACCTGCACGCAAACAGAAATATACAGATTTTTTTAAAGCTCTCCTTTCTCCACGAGAAGTGATTTTGAAGCCAATTTCTCTGCATTTCCAGTTTTAAATGCTTCCCCTCATTTATACACCTTTTTTTTTTTTAGTTTTTAAGATATTCCCAAAAGTTATGTAGGAAGTTAGCACTCACCTCTCTCCTAGAAGAATGAAATATTTTAGGAAATATTAAAAAGGCAGAATATTATATTTCCCTGGATGAGAAATGGAGAAACATGTTTTAAGGACAAAGCAGCTTCCTGCCTCCCTTTGTCAATGGGCCATTAAGGCCTCAGCCAAACTCACTCATTCCCTCTACCTTTGTGAATGGACCATCATCTGCAACACAAAGGACCCATCTAGCAACAGAATCTCACCACATGGCACCTGGGAAGATTACATCAGCCAGCAAGACTAGCTAAGACCCCCACTCCCTGGGAGTCTGACAACCAATCAGGATACTCTTCCTGTGCTCCAGGAAGTTCAAAGCTCAGAGAGGGCATAAAACCAAGGCATGATCAGCATCTTGGCCCTTTTCTGTTCAGGAACTCAAACCATGTGATCCTGCCCACCATTGTACGTTCTTTGTATTTTTATCTTGGCTGTTCACCGCCCTGAGTCCTCCGGGAGTAGGGCGGTATACAAATATGATAAAATAAAATAAAATAAAATAAATAAATAAATAAACCATCTTTCCAAGCAGTCTCCATGTTTCCAGTGTCTTTTTCCCCATTGGAGCTGAACGCAGAAGGATATTTCTTCCGACACTTATATTCAGGGTTTGTTTGTTTTTTGTAAATTTATATTACTATAGCCATTGTTGCAAGACATATTTTTGCAAGGATTTTTCCTTAGTTTAATATGTTCTTATGCATTCTTTTTTACAATGTGGACATTTTGGTGCACGTTTTCCTTAGTATTTGTGCTTTATGTTTTTTTTAAAAAATGGAAAATTTGTATTTGTCTTTGAAACATATAAAGGAATTTGAATCTACCTATTGCTTCAAGAGGCACAAACTCGATAGGTTTATGGATGAAGATGAGAGCCAGTTTGGTGTAGTAGTAAAAGGCCATGAATTCTAATCCTGCTTTAGTCATGGAGCCCTGTTGTGGAACCTCTAAGAGGGGAAGGGGAAAAGAGAGAAGTGTGGGAAAGAGAGGAAAAAGAAAAAAAAAAGACATTAACTTCCAATTCCCTCTGTTGCAGTAGAATTAACATTGGACCTCAACTCTTTACTTTTACATAATAGTATAAACTAGCCATTTCTGTAATAGCAAATCAATCTAATCAGTAAAACCCAAAATCAAAGTTTCATTTTTTTCCACCTCAAGCACAAAGTCCAGAAGTGGTCTTCTGTAAAGTCCAAGTAGAAACAAAAGTACTTATATACGTTTTCATGGATATGACATATTCAGTTTTTCTTATTACATTATACTGAAGAAGACCATTTGGGCTTCAGTGGATCATTTTCCAGTTATTGATAAACCTTTCTGGAAATAATTCCATCAGAAAAGCGCGGCAAATTTTATGTATGTACCGTAAATAAGATTTTTTTTTTCCTGTTAAGTCAATACTATGAACAGCAAGCCCTTTCTTATGCTTAACACTGCTCCTCTTCTGTTGGGTAATGCAAACACTGAAGTAATCTGCCAGATTTGATTCCTGAAGTGAGAATTTTAGGTCAGCTGGTGTGCATAGGTATGAACCCGCCTTATGTCCACTATTTCATTCCCATTCTAAATTACTATTAGAAAAAGGCGGAAAATAATGGAGTGGAGAGGGGGGGAGAGGGGAGAGAGAGAGAGAGAGGAGAGAGAGGGAGAGAGAGAGATTGTAGATAGTTTTGTACAATTCAGCTAACCTGCTCTATAGCATTGATTTGGTTTTTATTCTTGTTAAAAGCCGCACCAAGCATTTTGTTAAGTGGTAAGCCTAGAAATGCTTACAATAAAATAAATATTAATATATAAAGATATAGCTGTTACTCAGTAGGGAAAATAATTGTAAAAGGATTTTCAACCACTGTGAAAAGGCTGCAAAAAGGAGCCTCTCATACCAAAATATCCACAGCAAATATGCAAATATTCCTTCATTCTCGAGGACATATTTTCCTGTGTCTAAAATGTAATATGCCTTTTCTTAGCTGTGTATGTAGGTGAGTTCAAATTATTTATCCAATATTATGGCTCAGTTCACGCCCAATCCAGAATGGCTGGCACAGGAATTCTGGGGGTTGAAGTCCACTGGTTATAAAATTGCCAATTTCCCACCCCCTGTCCTAGACTAACCAATACTATTACTTGCTTTCAACCCTGTTAAGCACTTTCCATACATCCAGGTTTCACAGTGACATCTGAAGGTATGCAATGCACAGACTTATTAAACCAACAGGGAAACTGAGGCTCAACCTCTCAAGCAGGCCTTTTCCTGAAATCGGGAATAGTCTTTGAGGAGGAAGCCAGATGCTAATTGTTTAGTGCAATCAAAGGAAGTGATGGAAAGGGACTTAGATTACCTCTTTTTAAAAACCTTATCTTTAATTTTTCCAACATCCTCTCTTTTCTTCCTTACCAACTATGTTTTTATTTCCAGGGAAAGAAGTTTTCAGGGTAGGAACAAATCAGATATTCTAGAAGCCCAACAAGATGCTTCTGGAACTTAGGCCAAGGACTGTAGGAAACTTGGCAAAGGACTACAAGAAGCCCCAGAGCCCTCGGTTGTTCCACATAGATATGATTTTCAAATCTCCTGACTTCAGGGCAAGTAAGACCCGTGTATCAATAAGCACACTGAATTTAGGCAGATCTGACTAAACTGTTTTGAACAATGGATTCTTTTTTCCTTTGAAGATCATGTAACACACATTTATCTCCTATGCATATTCTGCACTGCCAGACATTCTATCTTCAGTTGAATCTATCTAAAAGGAATATCCTTCCATCACCTGGAGGACTTACAAGCAAAGGAAAATATATTCTAAGGAACCTGATTAAACCTTACTGTATATCACTCTAACTGTGCATTTTCTTTCAATGCCATTTCAAAGAATCTGATTCCACTTAACTGAGAATCAACATGATCTTCTGAGCACAATCTCATGAGTAACACTCACTGGGATTGCCATCACAAGTTTATGCCATAATCTTTTAATTTCAATTTTCAGTTGTTATCTTCTTCACTTCTTTATCTTCTATTCTACCATCCCCTGGTATTGCCACATCAATTATCCTCACTTTCTTCTTTTCAACCACAATTATATCTGGTGTGTTATGAGCCAAGACTTTTATCAGTCTGTATTTAGAACTCACAGGGACTTGGTGGCTCAGTGGCTAAGATGCTGAGCTTGCTGATCGAAAGGTCGGCAGTTCAGTGGTTCGAATCCCTAGTGCTGCGTAACGGGGTGAGCTCCTGTTAGTTGTCCCAGCTTCTGCCAACCTAGCAGTTCGAAAGCATGTAAAAAATGCAAGTAGAAAAATAGGAACCACCTTTGGTGAGAAGGTAACAGTATTCTGTGTGCCTTTGGTGTTTAGTCATGCCAGCCACATGATCATGGAGACGTCTTCGGACAGCGCTGGCTCTTTGGCTTTGAAACAGAGATGAGCACCGCCCCCTAGAGTTGGGAATGACTAGTACATATGTGCGTGGGGAACCTTTTTATTTAGAACTCACATAATAGTTTAACCTGCTCATTTCCACTACTTTTTCAATTCAATGTTCCCACCAATGTTTTTATTATTGGCATATGGTAATTTTTACAGATTTTCAGTGAATTATTTTATTTTTATTTATTTATTTATTTTATTATATTTCTATACCGCCCTTCTCCTGTGGGACTCAGGGCGGTGTACAGCCAGGATAAAACATAGCATATAAAATTTAAAAACATTTTAAAAAAAAACAATTAAATAATTTTGGCCCAAATTTAAAACAACCCAATTAAAACCAAAATTCGATTAAAAAACTGAGAGGATGGGATCAAGCCAGCCCAGCTAGATGGAACAAGTGTGTCTTCAGGGCCCGACGAAAAGTCCGGAGGTCATTCCAGAGGGCAGGTGCTGCCACAGAGAAGGCTCTCCCCCTGGGGGTTGCCAGCCGGCACTGCCTGGCCGACGGCACCCTGAGGAGGCCCTCTCTCTGCGAGTGAACCGATCGGTGGGAGGCTATTGGCGGCAGAAGGCGGTCTCACAAATACCCCGGCCCTAAGCCATGGAGCGCTTTAAAGGTGGTTACCTTTTGGCAATTTGTGTTATGTTTTTTTTTTTAATAATCAGTTTGTGTAATCTTCTTTAGGATTAGCTAACTATCTACTCTGCTACTTTGCTCTGCTTCTTTACACAATCTGTCCTTTGAATCATTTGATGATTTTTCAGTTCTGGCATTGATTGCATAAAGAAACCTTTAGTTTCTTTCTTCTTTTTTTGATATTCCAGTTGTATGCCATTGCCAGGTTTTATCTTTATCCACTTTTCCCTCAATCTTTTTTTGTAAAAATTAACTGTGTAATGCTTTTCCATGCCAGCATTCTGTTTGTGCTTTTATTATGTTATTTCGATATTCATGTTTTGTTTTCTGTACATTCCAATAAGTTCCAATTTTTAAGTTGCACCAATGCTTGTTCTTAGTTTTACATAATCAGCCAATGCATGCTTCTCTTCTTCAACAGTTTCGTTGACTTAAATCTCTTCCTCCATTACTGCAGGATAGATATAATCTATCAAAATCACTACAGGGATGTAGTGCATGGTGAATAGTCATTCACTTTCTTGTTTTTCAGTTTATTCTTATTATTGACACTTGTGGATTCTACATATCTTAACTATTAATCCTAAGGCTGGAACTTGCTTAATGAATCAGGAGCTTCCTCATCAAAGTTTGTCCTTGATGATCACTTCACAGAATAGCGTTAACAACAGGCTATAAAATGGTCCTCACTAACGATGCTGTAATTCCTGAATATTAAATATGACACAAGATGTATCTTTCATATGCAGCAAATGTTGGCATTAATCCTATGTTTGTTTTTTAATTTCTCAGAAAAACCTGTTCTAATCCTGCATTTTCACGTGCTATTTTTCATTTTATGAACAAATTGATAAAGCAAGCAGTGTCTTTTAGCACACCAGATTAATGTTATTCATTCTCTTTGAACTTGATTAAAAAGCTGTCAAAGGGAAGTCTACATTTTATTGGTGGAATACTTTTACAAAATATGGCAGGGGACGTTATAGCCGAAACCATACATTTTAAAGTAAAACAATTTATTATCCTATTGTTTATCCATGACAACTAAAACTATCAATGTATAAATTGATTCAAGTCTAGCCAAATAATCCTAAAGACATACAAAAAGTTTTTGTTTGAAAGAACTTAATATACTTCGCTAATAAAACATCTCAAGGAGCATAGTAATAACTGGGGAAAAACCCTATAGAGCACAACATAACTAAGGAAACCATAAATCTTTATAAAATGATGGCAATTTAGAATTTAGAATAAGAGTTGGAAGGGACTTTGAAGGTCTTCTAGTCCAACTGCCTGCTTAGGCAGGAAACCCTACACCACTTCAGACAAATGGTTATCCAACAGCTTCTTAAAAAATTCCAGTGTTGGAGCATTCACAGCTTCTGGAGGCAAGTTGTTTCACTGATTAATTGTTCTAACTGTAAGGAAATTTCTCCTTAGTTCTAAGTTGCTTCTCTCCTTGATTAGTTTCCACCCATTGCTTCTTGTCCTACCCTCAGGTGCTTTGGAGAATAGCTCGACTCCCTCTTTTTTAATTTTAAATTTAAAATGGGCAGTGTGTTTTGGGGCATTTTAAGTTGTACTTAAAGCACTGTTCAGGAATTAATTTCAGTCTAGATGAGCCTATACAGTAGATTGATTTGGCAGTTCAAATATCATCAGGCTCAAGGTTGACTCAGCCTTCCATCCTTCTGAGGTTGGTAAAATGAGGACTCAGATTGTTGGGGCCAATATGCTGGCTCTATAAACTGCCAGTGGTAGGATTCAATCAGTTCGCACCACTTCGGGAGAACCGGTTGTTAACATTCTGAGCAGTTTGGCAAACTGGTTGTTGGAAGAAATCATTAGGGCAGAGAACCGGTTGTTAAATTACTTCAATCCCACCATGTGTAATGCGGTATATAAATCTAAGTGCTATTGGTATCGATCATCCTGGTAATCCTCCCTCTCCCCAAATGGAGTGGGATACACCAACGAAAGCTGCTAGGCCTCAAAATCCTGATGTGGTTACAGTAAAGAAGTATTGATATTTCCTACTGTCCTGATGTAAGCTAAAATGTTAGCTCTTACCATATTTTGTTAAATTCACTTTTAGTACTCCATCACTAGTTCTCCTAGCATCTTTTCTCACATTTCCATTTCTGGACCTCCTCAGTAAACCAAGAACTACTCCAGCATCAGTAGATAAGAAAAAAGGCCAGTTTGGGACAATCATGTGTTACATCTAGAGTCCTGACCAACTTTGACTTCCAGAAATGGTTAGAATTGCCAGCTAGATTGCAGGGAAGATACATGGCTGAACATCCAAAGCACCCATCTGAGGTAGGTTATTTTAATTGTTCTTCCAAACTTTGTGGAGTTTGCTTGTGGCATTTGAATGTCATCCAGGACCTCAATCAGAAAAGAAGTGGTTTGATCATGTACAGCAGTGGTCCCCAACCCCCGGTCCGCGGACCGGTGCCGGGCCGTGGAGTACCTGGCACCGGGCCGCACAGCGGCCGGGGGACATGAACGCTGCAGCGCAAAGGCTCCTGGGCCGTGCGCAATGGGCCGTGCGCAAAAGCTCCTGGGCCGTGCCCCCACCCCTGCGCGCGCTCAGCGGGCCGCGGCGATAAAAAGGTTGGGGACCACTGATGTACAGAACTATTTGCAATGTCCTTCATTTCCAGATCTTGAAATGACAACTATGACATGCAGACCAGATCTAAATAATTACTTTATGAGTAGTCATCATCAAGGTCAATCCATACTTGCCATGGAGGCAATACATTTCTGACTCTTCTCAGATCTCCCCAGAGTACTAAGGTTTATGTCCTCTAATACTTACAGTCAATATCAACTTATCAAGAAAATCCAAGAGCTCACAATGGAATTCCCCTAAGCAGATTCCCTAGCTTGACCCTATAGCCCAACTTCAAAATGGACATTCACATTGTGTAGAGCACAACCCCCAACCACTGCCACAGTATACCAAAGAATCATCACCATTTTAGCTCCTTTGCCTTGGAATCAGGGCTGCTGAAGGACATGAAATATGGGAAAGAATATCCAAAAACAACAGTATTCCCACTCAACCAAGTTTTGATAGTACATGCCAGGTCTTCTTGCTCATCTACAAACAATATTTTGTTACAAATGGGGCTGATATTTATCAATGGCCTTTTGAGGACAAGGCTTCCAACTATCTGACCTGCCTACATACAAGGCATACAAGTCAATTTTTGGCTATAAACAAAGACCTGCACAAAGGCAAAATGTACTTGCAAAGACCGAGTTGTTCAAAGAGTTAATTCGGAGTACATATAAGCAAATGTTGACAATATATTTTTATTTCAATGTTTGGAAATGTAAAGACAAAACCATCACTAAGTTTTCACAAAACGAGGCATCTGTCGCTAGAAAGAAAAAGAAATATTTCAAAAAGATGTTTACAGAAATGTAAAAATATTAGGTATCAAGACAGATGTGAACACATTCAGCAACATTCCCGGTCTGTCAGTCAGAGCTGAAGATCTTTGTGTATTCAGTTAGCATCAGCTCAATCAAGTGGTTCTGATACAGCATGTGGATTGCCATGGATCCTGTCTCTTTTTCAGGTCGAAGGAGAGTTGGTCCAAAAACAATTCCTAAACTCTGGGGTGACATAAGATTCATGTTCTCCTTGGCTGCTATCCTATTGGTAAAGAGGAAAAAAAAAGTTAGAAAGAAGGAAAGAAAAGATAATCAAAACATGGATCATGACCATACTGATATTTTTCCACTGATACTTTAATTACAGCCTGACTTTTTGTTTAAATATTAGAGAGAATTAAATAGAAATGAGAGAAAGGAGGTGTTAATATTTTTGGATCCAAGATGACAGAATTAAGACAAAAATAATTTCTGCTTCACAACCGTCAGAACCTTCCCATATATTCTTTGTTGTTGCTATTCCATCTTTATGTGAAGCTGATTATGGGTTTCTCAAAATCAGAATTTTTCTCCCCAAGGTTTCTTTTTCTTTCCTCTTAGCACTCTAGGAATTACACAAGATGTTTTGTGTGTTGTGAGATGCTTTTGTGTAATATGATATCCTTTTTCAAAGAATTGAAGTGCATTAATGGGTGCACTAGCCAAAGCTGAGCAGAGTTTCCTAACCATAGCCGTTACCTATTCATGATGCAGAAGTTGTGCATCTAGGACACAGGTGTCAAACTTGTGGCATCACGTTTCTGTCACATGATGCATCGTGACATTTTCCCCCTTCGCAGGGCCAGGGTGGGCGTGGCCTGCGCGTGATGTATCCGGCGTGCAGGCTGCCAGTTTCACACCCTTGATCTAGGACAGTGATGGCTAATCTTTTTGGTGCCGAGTGCCCAAAGCACGAGAGCGCGCGCCTGAACCCCCAAATGCAAAGCAAGCGGCCCACTGCACATGTGCCCCACCCCTGTGCATACATGTGCCCCACCCCTGTGCATACATGCGCATCCCCACGCATGCACCCCGGCCCCCTGCACCCATTTTGGCTTCCAAGTTGGTTCAGGAGGCCTTCCAGGCCCACAATGGGGTGCGGGGGGCATGAGAGAGAACCCCCAAAATGCAATGTGAGCACCCCCTGTGCATGCACCCTGTCCCCCTGCATATTCATGTGCCCATCCCCCGCATGCATTCCACCCCTTGCGCATATGCGGCAGAGACCTGAAGACCAGCTGGCCAGCGGGAGGCATGCATGTATGCATGGTGGAGCTTGGCTGCGGCGATGGCTGGCATGCCCACAGAGAGGGCTCTGTGTGTCACCTGTGGCACGTGTGCCATAGGTTCGCCATCATGGCTATAAAGAATTCCCTGTATGCAAATGACCTACTGACTTCTCTTGAAGATATATACAAATGAGGCTTCCTTCTCCTCCAAATCTTGAAATACATATTTCAGAAATTTCAGTAAATGGCAGAAGATACATCATCTTTCATGTCTTACAAAAAGGTCTCTATCATACCACTGGGCATAGTAATCATGCACAGAGCATGATCTTATGATAGAAGTTTCTCATATTTCAAGTTTGCCACATTCTCTAAACTCGGACACTTAATTTAGTGTTGTTGTTGGGTGGTTTTTTGCTCTAATATAAATAGGGAGCGTTATTGAAATACATTCTAATGCTTGTAATCTTGGTGTCTGTTACAAAAAAAACCCCTCCATATGGCACTAATCAGGGTAATTATTACTTACTTTAAATATTACTTACTTTAAAAAAATAGCATCTTTATAATAACATATTTTCCATAGATTATTTTGTGCAGGAGGATAATAATTATGCTGCTCTACTAATCAGAGTAGAGGTAGAAAACTTACCAAATTCTTTCTATTTTGTGTATGTGTGTATTTGTGAGAGAGGGAGGCACACAGCATTTTATTCCACTTGGCTTGCATATTTCCAATATGCAAATGCCAAGGTGCAATTTTCCAGATGTTGTAGCCAACTTCCGATCCTAGTGTCCTTTTTCATCAGCAATGGTTTTAGGGGGGTTGCTTTGGAATACTATAAAGGATTTTTTTTTTCAACTTAGGGATAAAGACATATCAGTTCCCATTTTGTTGAAAATACAGAGCAGGCCTGAAGATGGCATTTAATTTCATTGTACAAGGTGCAATGACAATAAAGAAAACTAAACTAAACTAATAGATTACCATGAATACAATAAATATTTCAAGACACTCCATTGCCAAGTAAGTAGGCTCTCTAATAACAATCGTCAGTATTTTGAACTGTGTCAGGTGGAACAACAGCAGTTGATATAAAAAGGCAGTTACATTGTCCAAGCAATCTTACTATAAACCCAGGGATGGGCTGCTGGGGGTTCGCAGGGGTTTGGGAGAACCTGTAGCTATGATTCTGTGCAGTTCGGAGAACTCCCAAATCCCACTCCTGGCTGGCCCTGCCCACCCGACCCCGCCCTTCCCAGGAGTCCCCACACAGCCTGTTTTGGATGCAGTTAAGTGCAGAACACGTGCGGAGGCTCAGGGAGGGCGACAAACGGGCCTGTTTCTGGCCTCCAGAGGGACTCTGAAGCCTGGGGAGGCCATTTTCGCCCTCCCGGAGGCTCAAAAAAAGCCTCCAGAATCCAGGGAGGGCAAAAACACCCCCCCCACCATGGTGCAGGAGGCCACGCCCACCATGGCCAGGGCCACGCCCACCCAACAACCTGGCAGAGAATCCCTTGTTAAAATTTTTGAAGCCCACCCCTGTATAAACCTTATGAAGAAAAAAAATAATGGATTATGGGGGGCACATCACACAATTTATCCTGCCATTTCGAACACCTCAGCAGAAATGTATCCCAAATTTAGAAATACTTAAAGCACATCTGTTGAGGTCAATGTGACTTAAGGAATGAACCTAAGTAGCATTGATTTCAGTAGGACTGAACTACTTTTAACTTTACCTAGAAACAGTCCATTAAAAATTGGCAGATCTGTTTTTCAATGTCATTAAAAAGTGGAACTTTTTTATTAGGCAAATGAATAATCACAAGAAGAACTTTTTCTTGGTCTAATCTCTTTTATGGGACAAAAGCATGACCATTTTTAGAAATTAGTATTTAAGAAGAGAAACCGGACATCATATTTTCCGAATACATGCCCATCTCCTTTTTCCCCAGGATAGTCCATCATCTTTTCCCATATTCCACTGCCACCATGGTACAGAATAGTAGCCAGCATTCTGTTTTCATTGAATATATTCAGTACTTCCCAAGATGATTTGAGGATTTTCCCCTTAGGTTTCTCCCCATCAAAGTATTTTAACATTTCTGCAACATTAGATTTTTGTCCATTTTTTTTTTGAGTACAGAAATTATGTACATCCAGTTCTCACATTGAAAGTTTGTATATCTTAGAATTCTGCACATTTTAAATAGAAAATTGTCTAGTAGCATTCATTATATTTTCAGCAACCGAAAGTAATTCACTACAATTTAAATTTTAACTTTGACCTGATTGTAACATGTTTTTTAATTAAAATATGGAATCCTTTTTTCAGCAATAATTTATCATTTGATCAAGTTTTTGTGTTTGTTTTTTTTTTGTAAAAAAACAAAAACAAAAAACTACTCCAGGCTGAAGGGTGATAAGATCGTCTAATTAGATTAACTAGAAATTTACTAGGCTTTATAACTCTTTATAATTTTGATAAAAACAGGCCAATTGTTTTGTAGTTAGTAAAAAGAACTTGATTGCATTGAAATGTTTGGCTAGGATGATATTAGTTAATATTAATTGGAGAGTGAGCTTAACTCTCGGTTAGTCATGTTTGTTGTTTCGTTTTAGTCCTGTGTTTCTGTGTTTCTATATTTCGTTCCCTATATTGCTTTTCAATCATTATTGTGTGTTCATTTTATTTAAATATTTAATAAAGATTATTAAAAAAAAAAAACCTACTCCAGGCTCAGAAAAAGCTTCTCTAGATGCTTCAAGATAGAAATTAATGATTCCTTGAAAACATTTCAGAATTTATAAACCAAGACTCTTGTTCTGAGAACATCATCCACATGAGAGCCAGTTTGGTCGAGTGGTTTAGGCACCACTTGCTAGAAAATGGGAGATTGTGAGTTCAAGTTCTGTCTTAGCCATAAAAGTCAGCTGAGTAAACTTTGTGCCAGACATTCTCTCACAGGGTTGTGGTTATGGAGAAAATAGGAGGAGGAAGGTGTGTGGCTATGTTTGCAAACCTTGAGTTATTTGTAAAACTAATAAAGGCAGAATACAAATTAAATAAAGAAATAAATTCAGACATGACCAAGCAAGGAGCTGCAGTTAGCATTCCCTGTTAAAGATAAAAGTAAAGGTTCCTCTCGGACATATGTGCTAGTCGTTCCCGACTCTAGGGGGCAGTGCTCATCTCCATTTCAAAGCCGAAGAGCCAGCACTGTCCTAAGATGTCTCCGTGGTCATGTGGCTGGCATGACTAAATGCCAAAGGCTCACAGAATGCTGTTACCTTCCCACCAAAGGTGGTCCCTATTTTTCTACTTGCACTTTTTATGTGTTTTCTAGGTTGGCAGAAGCTGGGACAAGTAATGGGAGCTCACCCTGTTACGCCGCACTAGGGATTCGAACCACTGAACTGCCGACCTTTCGATCGACAAGCTCAGCGTCTTAGCCACTGAGCCACCATGTCCATTCGCATTTCTTGTTAGCAAACAATAAGTTTCATTTTTCATATTAGAAAAGTTCTTATAACAATTCTAATAAAATCACATCTAATACCACATAAATGATATGAATCTCCAGTAGTGAAACAGAATGGAAACAGCGTGGTGTGATATGTGATGCCATTTTCCTGGCTCACAATTTTCTTCATATACTCATTCAGATATAGGCTCACATCTGCACCTTTCCTGCTTGTTCCAGTTGTCCTCTACCCTCCCCACTTAACAGTCACAGTATATTAGTCTAGTTAATTTTAATGGTGGCCCTTTATGCCTCTCTCTGCAATATTGTTGAGAAGTGATGTGGGAGGAGAATGTACTAGAGCGTAACAAACTGTTGCTGCTGAAGGACAATTGAAGGGAAGGGACAATTGATTGAAGTATACCGGTTATTACCATTACTGCTGGATTAAGAATGCCTGTGAACTTGCACTGAGCTTGATTACTTTGGGCTGCTTGCATATATTATACTTCCTGGAGACTCATTGAATTAATTCTGTTAGAAGTCTCAGGAAAGCAAGCAGTAGAAAAACCTACTCTTCACTCAAATGTCTTCCCCTTCCTTCCTTCCTTCCTTCCTTCCTTCCTTCCTTCCTTCCTTCCTTCCTCTCCCTCCCTCCCTCCCTCCCTCTCTCTCTCTCTTTCTTTTTTCTGCACTAGAAAATTTACAATGTGAATGCATTTATGGGAACAGATAGCTATGTGGAAACATGGGTAATAGCTTAGCAGCAATGGCAGCACACTGTACTAAGTGTGTACCAATAAGTCTTGCTTATTGGCTGGCTTTGTCCAGCTCCTAAGAAGTTATCTGATAGTGCCTTTTTGGGGTGGGTGGGTGTAAAATGATTATTAAATGTCTATTATACTGCATAGTTTAGAATAAATTGTTCATGTATCCTAGAATTACAATGTGCAGTAGAATTTGTCCCACCTTACAATACTCCTACTAGATCAGGGTTGTCGAACTCACGTTGTCACGGTATCAGCTTTGGAAGCCATATTAGGCCGGAAGCTTCCATGCTGCCACATTCTCATGTGTGGGAAAGTAGGAGGGGGGATTTAGTAGAGGGCTTGTCTTTAGACAAAGTAGCATTCTTCCTGCCGGTCAAGGTCAGGCCAATCCTGCATCTGGAGAAGGAGTGGTCGGAGTGCTGTCTCGAGATGGGACGGATGGTGATTGGAGCATGTGATTGACTGAGGAGTGAGGGGATGGTTTTGGGGGTTTTGATTTACTGAGGAAAAACCCGGACCTCTCAGATTCGGGTTTTCCCAGATGTGCCAGTTTACCTATTCTAGTAAATAGAACTTTGAAAAATGCTTGCTTCAGAGTTTTTAGTTGGAGTTGGGGGGGTTTCTGAAACGCTGACAGGTGTGTCACATGACGTATTGGGAATTTCCCCCCCCTTCGCTAAACCGGGCGTGGGCATGGCCAGCGCATGATGCATCCAGCCTGCGGGCCGGGAGTTTGACAGCCCTGTACTAGATCAATCATTGTATAATCTGATTCAGTTTTAAAATCAGTATTTCTTTGTTTATGGGAATAAAAATTACTTGCAAAAGTCACCCTCATTTCCACCTCATCCAAACAAGTATAACAGAGCCATAGTTAAGTTTGACTGCATGGCCAGATATACAGACATTCAATCTTGAGACAAATATGCTCCAGAAAATGAATCTACATTTGAAATCTTGCCAACACAATATCATGTAGAATAGAGAAAATTATGGACATTAGACAATCCTAATGAATTGGATCTCCTATCATTCTAAAGTTACTGCTGGTAGGAGTAAGACTTTGTTTTCTTCATTGGGAATAAACTTGATATTAATACTTTAACTGTGCCAAATGTACTGGAAAATAACCTGATAATATGCACTGCTCTACAAAACGATATTAAATAAGCACGTTAATGGATGCAAAGGCCATTGAAGACCCAAAGAACCTTTAATAATAGTCAGGGACATTCAGAACTTACTTGAAAATGTATCTAATGATCAGTCTGGTTAATCATTCTATTGTCTACCCTAAGATTTCTTAATATAACCAATCTTGCATTTATCACTATTTTCAAAATATTTGTTTTTTCTCATTTGCTGGTAGTCTAAATTAGCTTGTAGGTAAAATGGATAATAAACCAAAATATTGGGAAATGTTATGCGAGGATTCTTAAATCTCAATGGATGTGGTGATCTTATTTATTTGTTAATTTTTCATGCTGCCCATCTCACTAACCAAAGCGACTCTTCTTGTGAAATGATGGAAGTATTTGATACGCATATTTGGTTGAGTGGGGAGACCTGCACAGGCCAGTATAGTGAACAGTGAATATCCTGAATAATGTAGGGGCTGTGTCACCAATCTCTGCTTTATCAAATATAATGATAGGACCCTGCCTATTTTGGTCTTGGCATGTAGGATGCTGCTTGATGAACAGATCAATGCTGTTAATTACTGATTAATCTAGGAGTAAGGTAGACCAGTGCCCACCGTCCAACACATATGGAGGTTGGCATGGAGCGTTAGTTTTTACATGTATTTGAATGCATGAGGAAGGTCAATCCAGATCACCTAGTTTGCAATGTAAAGATCTATCTAGAGATTGATTACTAATGAAGACATATTCTTGAAATTATTTATTTATCTTGGATGATAAAGGTGAGGTTACAATTAGGTAAGATTTTATTTATTACTCTGATAATATGCATCTATTCAATTAATTAACTGAACTGTTAAACAGTTGAAAAATAGCAATGGCGTCTATTGACTAACTAAAGGACGTGTCTTCTGGATCCATCTTTGGCACTGCAGAGGGAATAATGGGATCTTTGGGGTTAATCCAAGTGTTCAGCAGAAGGGGCTGGATTTCAACCATCCAGCTGTGGAACCGTAGCATATATGGCTATATGTTTGTACAAGTAAGGAAAGCAATATTTTCCCTTCTTCCTATGATCATCTCCATTCCAGAGGTGGTATTCAGCCAGTTCTGACAGGTTTTGGAGAAACGGTAGCAGAAATTTTGAGTAATTCGGAGAACCAGTAAATACCACCTCTGGTTGGCCCCGCCCCCATCTATTTGCTGCCTCCCAAGTCCCAGCTGATCGGCTGGGTCTTCTTTTGTTGCCCTGCACAGGAGAACGGAGCTGGAAAGCAGGTTAGTGGGGTGGGGAGGGAATGTGGATTTTGCAGTATCCTTCCCCTGGAGTGGGATGGAAATGGGGATTTTACAGTGTCCTTCCCTTGCCATGCCCACCAAGTCACGCCACACCCACCAAGCCACACCACACCCACCAAGCCATGCCCACAGAACTGGTAGTAAAAAAAAATGAATACCACCACTGCTCCATTCCATGTAACAAGTCTCATGTGGTTCTCCAACACTCAAGAACTGATTTGAAGGGAGGAAAGTAAAAAAAAAAGTGCGTAAGTCAAGGGAAGTGTGTTTCACATGCTTCTTCCTCCCAGTGTGCAAACACCACCTATTTGTTTCTTCCACTCTTTGATTTGTTATTCAGAATGGTCTCATTTGTCGCCATAAGCCCAGATCATTAACTGGTTTTACCTCCTTTGACCACAGAGTCATAAAGCTTATTTATTCTTGACTTTTTGTCATTTTTCAACACAGTGAATGGCGGAGCTTGTGCAGCACTGAAATCCCTGCGTCCCAGGAGGCAACTGATACTTCTTCCTGAATTCAGTCTTAAGTTTTCAAGTTTTCTTTCATTCTTTTAATTCCAGACTGCCTGAAGGCACATTTTCTCACAACATTAGAAATAAAAAGCACAATCTCGCTTTGAATCAAAAACGGCAAACCCAGAAGGCTTTATCATCAGCGCAGCACATCCAAAAATGTCTTTGTAAAAATAAATCAAATTATATGAGTTAATTGATTCCAGGAAACATCAGCAACTGCAGGTGGAAAATGAATAACAGGATGTTTATTAATGAAAGGCTATTAATCAAAATTGACAATACCGATCCTTGTTTCTTTAATTTCAATGCTACCTGCAGTGGACATGGAGATATTTGCTTCCTTTTTAACTACCGATTTCTAAGAAAAAGAAATATTCACTCTTGGGGCTTCAGATGAAAACGGAATGCTGCTTATTTAAACACTGAAAGACTATTCCAAATCCAGTCTGACTGGCTATCTAGCAAAGATGCCAGGAGTAATTAATCAACATTTAATTTTAGGACATGGAACAATAAAAGATGGAACTGGTGCTGTGCTGTGTCATTTTCTTTCAGACTTCATTTCACAAGGGACACAGGTGGATGGTGGTCATATCAAAGTCAGTAAATATCTATTGGGAAAATAGTTTGGGGATACACACTAAAACTAATGTACATGAAGGATATCTTTTCCCTTTTTATTGCCTTGTCAGCTGCTGAATGGGAAAAGACTGGGACTAGAGAAGATTGCTGTGTGTGTGCTTTACCTGAGTAAACTGAAATATCAGTTCATAACTCGCATTACTGATGAAGGAGAATATTTGTAGCTAAGGGTTGAAATGAGGGGTTCTTGGTGCTCTCTGAGCTTGGTTGTTTTCTTGCAGACATTTGATTCCTCAACTAGGTAAGGAAGGACTCACTGGAGAAGAGCCTAATGCTGGGAAAGATTGAGGGCAAAAGAAGAAGGGGATGACAGAGAATGAGGTAGCTGGATGAAGTCACTGAAGCAGTCGGCATGAGCTTAAATGGACTCCAGAGGATGGTAGAGGACAGGAAGGCCTGGAGGAACGTTGTCCATGGGATTGCGATGGGTCAGACACGACCTCGCAACTAACAACAAAAAGTGCTGCTGATGTTACCTAGTTTGAGTAATGAAATTTGGATTCTGTTGGACACTTTGGTAGTAGGTCTGGCTTTGGGATTACTGGTACAAACCAGTTTTCTGCATCTATTCTGATCTAAAGTAAGCTGTAAATTAAGCAACTGTAGAAATATGGTAATTCATCTTTGCAAATTATATTTTAAGCTATCATATGCCAAACTGTTTGGGAATCATTAGATTTGTAAGGTTCTAATCAACTCATGCCAATTTTCTATATAACCCTTCTGATTTTCTCTCATAAATTAATTTATATATTGTCTTTTTTGTAATAGTTTTTGGGAACTTAAAAGAGGCAGGTTCTTCTAACATAGTGTATAAGAAGTTAAAAAGTTATATCTTGTCCTGGACCATTCTAGATTGAACCAAGATCTGAATGTGGTCTCTTTGGATGTGAGATGTTCATCCCTTCTCCCAGTGGGTGGGGGAGGCTGTGGGGCTTTAAACAGAATGTTAAATTCTACTAACTCCTTGGTTCCCTTTACCTAGTAGATTAAGGTAAATTTGTTGTACTGAGTGAGTGGAATTAACATGGAAGTAGCATTATTCAACCAATTTAAAAACTTGGCCCTCCTATTAGAATATGTATTTTCTGGATCAACATGCATGCAGATTTGAGGAAGTTCTAGATTTAAGGTCAATGGTAGGTGGATAGTTATCTGTCCTATTCATTATCAACTGGAATGGATCTATTAAGTTAAGCATATTATTGGAGATAATGAAATAATATTGTGCTTGCGCCCAGATTCCAATAAGTGTATTGTGCAAGGAAATTACTCTCCTTCAGGCCATTTCAGAAGTTCAGGTTCAGGTGATAGGTCATTTGAAATAAACAGACAATAATCAGATCTTTTTTTCTCTCTTTAATTTCAAAATTCATTAAAGGGTCTCCCCGGATTGGGCGCAGACATATGTCACATTGTCGATTATACTACCACCGCCCATTGAAAGAGTGATTCCAGGGGGGAAAAAAAACCTGAGAAAACTCTAGAAAACTGACAAGAACAAATGTAGCTTTTAAGGAATGCTGTAAAAGTGACAGATTAAAGGGGGAGTGTAATTAATAGTGAACAGATAACAAATACGTAGGAACTTCTCAATGCTCCATGAGCTAATGAAAAACACCCTATCCACATATATGGCATCTTCGCCTCTTTTGGACACTGGTGGGTGCTCTTCATATTGTTCTTTGAAGATACAACATGAGATATGTGAGTCACTGTTCTGCTTTTTACATGTCTCCAGAGTAAAACAGTTTTTGAGCTGTTTAATCTCAGGCATTTCATAATCCAATTTGCCAATTGTTCTTATCTGAGGAAAAGGCCCCTAGTATTTCATGGACTGTCTTAGAGATACTTTGAGGGGCTGAGTAATTTTTGTAAAACTGCCACAAATTCTGTGTTATGCTGTCTTATCCCATCCCTCTTTGATTTTCCTTCTCACTTCATAAATCTCTGTCTGCATCTGGAATGGAGGAAGAATTTCATCTGTGAGAATTTCTATAAAAATTAACTTAATCTGTTTCCCCTAGACCAAAAAAAAAAAGTGAATCAGTTATCCATCAAATTTTGCACTTTGCCCAGATGCCATATTCTGGGCTCAAACATGCATTCGAAAATGCATAATCGAAGATAGAATATGATTAGGAAAGAGACCGAGTGGCTGTGGTTTCCGGCATCCCATAGGGGGTGAGAGCTTGGCCCCCTCAGAGAGGGTTCGCAACTTGGGTGTCCTCCTGGACTCACAGCTGTCTTTAGAAGTCCATCTGATGGCTGTGGCCAGGGGGGCTTTTTATCAGGTTCGCCTGATCCACCAGTTGCGTCCCTTTCTGGACCAGGATGCCTTGTGCACGGTCACTCACGCCCTCATCACTTTCCATCTGGACTACTGTAACACTCTTTACATGGGGCTCCCCTTGAAGAGCATCCGGAGGCTCCAGCTGATCCAGAATGCAGCCGCGCGGGTGATTATGGGGGGGCGACTCGATGCTCCCATGTAGCACCATTCCTGCGCAAGCTGCACTGGCTCCTGGTAGTCTTCCGGGTGCAATTCAAGGTGTTGGTTGTCACCTTTAAAGTGCTCCATGGCATAGGACCTGGGTACTTATGAGACCGCCTTCTGCTTCTGATAGCCTCCCATCGACCAGTACGCTCCCACAGAGAGGGTCTCCTCAGGGTGCTGTCAGTTAGACAGTGTCGACTGGCGACCCCCAGGGGGAGAGCCTTCTCTGTGGGGGCACCTGCCCTCTGGAACGAGCTGCCCCTGGAGATTCGTTGGATTCCCGACCTCCGTACCTTTCGCTTAAAACACTATTATTCCATCAAGCAGGGCTGGCCTAAAATATTATTTTAATGGGTTATTTTATTTTAAATTATTGGCCAAACTATTTAATAATTTTAAATTGTTTTTAACTTTTATATTGTTGGTTTTTTATCTTGGCTGTACACCGCCCTGAGTCCTTCGGGAGAAAGGCGGTATAAAAATTTAATAAATAAATAAATAAATAAAATAAGTTCTGAATTTTGTATTGCATGGCAACCCTATGTTGAAAAATGTGTGCCTAAATTTACATAGAATCAAACATATATGCAAATGAATATGGAAACTAGACAAAGTGGATTCATGGAGTTAGGAATGAACACATGTAAACACATGAAAATAATGCAACTTACTGGTTGGTATCTGTATTTGTGTGGAAGTGTCTCTGCATAGATAGATGATAGATATAGGTAGGGATAGATAAGTGATTAGATAGATGATAGATAGATGATAGATAGATAGATAGAGGATGGAAGGATGGATGGATTGATTGATTGATCAATCTAGTCTTCCTTCATCCATGCACAGTGGTTTGCTCTCTCCTTGCTTGATCTATTCATCCCTGCCAATATTACTCCATCCTTTCTTTAGTTTTTCTGTTCCTCAAGGTTTTAACTCTCTCATCTCCCCTTGCCTTTTTCCTTTTCTCCATACTCAAATTCTCCTTCAATTTATTTGGCCTGTTTATGCATTTCCCCTTAGTTTGTCATGGTTTTACTTCAATAGGTCATTGATTGAGTTTTGTTGGCTTACTTCTTTTATTATAATTTTTGGGTTGCTTTTTTTTAAAAAAAATATCTGCCATCTGTTTCCTTTTTTTTTTTATGGTGAGGAAAAGATCACTTTGCTGTTGTATTATTATTATTTTCCAAGTTTTTGTTTTGAAATGTTAGCTGAATGGACCAGATAATGTTTGCAGTCAGAAAGGATGGATGGATGCTGAATAATCTCTCAAGAGCCTGGTGGCGCAGCAGACTAATAGCCTGTTATTAACATTAAGCTGCCTGCAATTACTGCAAGTTCGAATCTCCCCAGGCTCAAGGTTGACTCAGCCTTCCATCCTTTCTAAGGTAGGTAAATTGAGGACCCAGTTTGTGGGGGCAATAAGCTGACTTTGTATAAATATACAAAAGTATGAAGGTTATTGCTTAACGCATTGTAAGCCGCCCTGAGTCTCTGGAGAAGGGCAGTATATAAATCAAATTAAAAAAAATAATTAAATGTTTAAAGGAACTTTTTCTGTCTTTTAGGTGTAGAGTAAGAAAAAAAAATCATTAGAACTGAGAAAACTATAAACAAAAAACTTCAAGGTCTTTACTGTTTTCCCAAATAGGCAAAAGTGTATGTATAAATCAAAATACCATATATACTGGAATGAAGAGATATTTTATAGAATCACAGAAAACAGAAAACAGATATATGCACTTAATTTCAGTGCAAATAGGGGGAATAGTCACTTGAAATAGAGAAAAGATTTTAATTAGCATAGGGGGCCTGGGAATCAGATATAAGTCTGTCCCCTTATTGTGCAAATGGTGCTTTTTTGTAATTTTTCACATGCTTTTTTCATTTTCATTTCTTTGTATCAAATATGTTTTTATCTATTTTACTGTAAGGCACCCAAAGACACCTAAATGAGATGGATGACCATGTAGATTGAATGAATGAATGAATGAATGAATGAATGAATGAAAGAAAGAAAGAAAGAAAGAAAGAAAGAAAGAAAGAAAGAAAGAAGAGCATTGGTCATCTTTTAGTGAAAAGGTACATAATAGAAAAGGGGGAAAAAAGCGTAGCCCAACAAGCCTATCCATCAGTATATTAATTCTAATATTCACAGCATAATGCTAGAGAAATATTACAGACGGGAAAATCACTTTTGCTAAAAAAAACAATTATTAAAGAATGAGATGTATAGAAAGAGAGTTTATTGCATATAGATTGGAAGGTAAAGAAACCCAAAAAATGCACTGAGGTGCAGCAGTTGTAACTGCCATATTCTCAACCCAACCTACTGCTTAGGGTTGTTGTGGGTAAAACAGGAGAAGGAAGGAATATTTATGATGTGTTCACCACCTTGAGTTACCTATAAAGTCAAAGAGGCAGGATAACAATTTAATAATAATTAAATAAATTCCATAAAAGGCATCATTTCCTAGTTGATCCTAGATACCTGGGAAGCTATGGTGGGCAAAATCTTATGTCAGTTTTTTTAAGCTGTTAGCCTCCCTTCTATATTCTACTGAAAATCCCCTGTTTCGATTGCACTGAGGTGGAATCTACATGTGGATTTGTCCTTGAAGGTAGCCTGAAGACTGTGGTTAGTATAAACTACGGAATATTGAAACAATGTGCCATGATCATATTACACTAGCATTACAGGATCATAGTGGTTCCAGGTGTGCTTTCAGGACTATTTCAATCAATAAAACGGGGGTGTTATCCTGAGAAATCTTATTCTTCATGCCCTCCAGTATTGAATCGCTCAGGATTGAACCTTTTTAGCAATGGACTCTCAGTTTCAGAATGATCTTCTGTAATGCTGGCTCCATTGTCTTTTCAGTACTTGAAAAAGGGATTTTTCTGTGCCTTTTAACTTCCACTTTAATTTAATTGTTTCTGTAATTGGTGAGGCTGTGTGTGTGCGTGCGTGTGTGTGTGTGTGTGTGTGTGTGTGTGTGTGTGTGTTTTAAAAGTTAATCTTATTACTACTATTTAACTCCTGCTGTTTCCAGATTTTAATTGATTTTTTTTTCCTAGCTATCGTTTATTACTCTTGCCTTCATTTTTTAACAGTTTTATTAGGCTGTATTAGAGTTTATTCTAGTCGGGCTGTTTTAGTTTTAACCTAGATTTAAATTTTTATGTAGGCCACCTTGGGAAAACATCTGTTTTGAAAGGTGGCACGTGCATGTACACGCGTGTGCATGCGCACACGCATAAAATTTTATAACAAACGTGAAGGTGAATTATGGCTTTGCAACTCTCCGAGCAGTTCCAGTTCCACAGAACTGGATAACTCTGCCTTCTGAACCCTTCCAATGTCTCCCAATCCTAAGAATTTGGAGTAAGAAACAAAAGGAAGCATTTTCTCTCCCTTGTTTCAGTTTTTTTTTTTCATTGGGTAGGGAAAGGGAGACACCTGTGCTTCTCCTCTGCATGCACAGACAGAGGAAGACAAGACCTCGTCGACATTGCTTCTCTTTCCTGCAGGCAGCCTTTTCATAGTTTGGGAAGGCATTTCCCCCATGCTGTAGAAACCTTCATTGCCATAAAAAGAGGTGGATGAGATCTCTTCCGTCCATTTCTCCAAAGTGTCCTAGCACTATCAATTAGGAAAGGGGAAGTATACAGGTAGTCCTGGGCTTACAACCATTTGTTTAGTGACCGTTCGAAGTTACAACTGCATTGACTTATGATCATTTTTCACACTTACGACTGTGGCAGCACTCCCTCATCGGTGGTTAAAATTTGGACACCTGGAAATTGGCACGTATTTATGATGGTTGCTGGGATCAGGTGATCCCCTTTTTGCAACCTACTGACAAGCAAAGTCAACGGGGAAGCCAAATTCACTGAACAACCATGTTCCTCACTTAACAACTGCAGCCATTCGTTTGACAACTGTGGCAAGGAAGGTCGTAAAATGGAACAAAGCTCACTTAACAACTGTCTTGCTTAGCAATGGAAATTTTGGGCTCAATAGTGGTGGTAAGTCGAGGACTACCCTTACCATGGCCTTACTGAGTACAACACTGATGGTAAATTTGCAAAAGTTAAATCTATTTGCAACTTTTCATTAGCGTCCTACTCAGAAAGGCCTCTATCCTTTCTCTTTGCTAAATGCTTTGAAAGCAGCTCATGAGAAATCCTTTTACTCGTTGAAGAGATGTGATAAGCATCCCTTGGTATCAGAAAGAGGACAGAGAACGCTAAGAAGAAACTAAACCAGCAATGCAATAACACAATAGACCAGTAGAGGGGTTTCAATTCCCGGCACTACCAGTTCGCTACCGGAAGTATGCAGGAGTATGTGCACACATTGCACATGCACATAAGGTTCCGTGCAAGTGCAGAGTGTTTTTGATGACATCTGGGCAGGTGGGCGGAGCCTCCTGCCACTGCCGCTACCGGTTCATCCAAACTGGGGTGAACCGGTATCAACCCACCACTGCAATAGACATTCCTGGCAAAGTCTGTTTCCTATTTTGCATGGGATAGTATTGCAGATTGTTGACCATGTGACCTTCCCAACTATGCCAGAGAGGTAGACTCTGAGAAGGCTCTGGGAGGAGAATGAACATGCGACCCAGAAAATGTGAAAGCAGTCTTGGGGACATGGTCCTGATGGGTGGGATGACAAAACAGAACGACGAAAGTGCATCTGGGACACATACAGCTTTTAAGGGTGGGCGGATATAAAGTTGGATGGATTTTCACTCTAGGGAGGGAATCAGAAATGATCTAACCAAAAACCAAGCATAGGTTAGTAATTATTTGTCAGATTTACAGTTTTATACATTACAGTGCCGTAATGACTCTTGTATGAAAGCACAAATATTTTCCATTCAAATAACATTTTGCGGGTTTTTCATCTAACACTCTAACTTTAATTATATGAAGAACGTAACCTGTATCAAATTATGAATATGTTAACATATTGAATGAGTATATGAAAAATAAGCACCAGATTTTTTTTGTTATGCTATACAGGCACACAAAGGTATAGCAAAAGAGAGAGCAAGAGAGAGAGACAGGCTGGTTTTCTTGACCACATTGTCATAATATACATATAGAACTGCTTATTGAATCCAGGCTGTGTAGGCAACAGCAAGAACCTTGGCTCCACACCACCACAATGTATGGCCACAACAAAGGCAGGAAAAGAACAGGCTTTTTCATTCCATGTCTCCAAATATTACCAACACAAGGGCTAAAACATTACCTCTGTCTGAAGTATATCTATGTATTCATGCATAAGGTATTAACTAAGGTCTCTGAGTGCCATTGTTGAAAACATTAATATATTCAAATGATATTCCAGCTACTACAAAAAAAAAAAAAATCCACACTAGGTCAAACAAATATGTTAAGATATCTTCATACCCCACCCCAAAAGAAGCATCCACACCAGTGGTGGAATTTAATTTTTTTTACTACTGGTTCTGTGTGTGGGGCTTGGTGGGCGTGGCTTGGTGGACGTGGCAGGGGAAGGATACTGTGAAATCTCCATTCCCTCCCCACTCCTGGGGGAAGGATATTGCAAAATCTCGATTCCCACCCCACTCTGGGGCCAGCCAGAGGTGGTATTTGCTGGTTCTCTGAACTACTCAAAATTTCTGCTACTGGTTCTCCAGAACCTTTCAGAACCTGCTGAATAGCACCCCTGATCCACATCTTTTTTGACAAACTCATGAATCAAATGTTAATATGGAAGACGAAGAAGAGGTGTCGGTTCCAGCTTGTATTATGGAAGGGAAAAGAATGACAGTTGTACTTGGAAATACATTGGTACAGAAGTTATGCAATTCAAACTCTTTAGACAGAGAAAGGAAGGAGGACAAAATATGAAGATTGCTAACTTGATGTCTGCTGTCTTTGAATTTTGTCCCAGTTCAGAGTGCACTGGGACACTTAGTCTTAAAATGTCAAAATGGGTCAGATATTGGATTTTATCAATAGAAGTTGACCTTTTGAATGGAAAAAAAAATAAAATAAAAAGGGGTTAGAAAGTGAAGTAATATTATACTGGCATTCTTTCCCTTTAGGGAAATGTGTTGCCTTGATGAGAAAAAATAACTACTTTCTTTAATGAAGGGGAAAGCACCTTTTCATAATGTCTATGTCTATCAACAGATTGAGATTGCTTTAGAACACATAGCCAGGAAATACCAATCAGCAAAATTGTGGTGCATATCTAAAGTTTCTATAGAGCAAACATGAAGGATTGTCTTTTTAGCAGCACTAAATTATCATAAATAACTTCAACTATTTATATGAAACCTCTTTTTTTCCATTTGCCAGAGGTCTAACGTATCATAGAATTGTGGAATTGGAAGAGATCACAAATATCATCTTAGACTATCTTTCAGATAATTTTCCATTCTCTTCAAAAACCTCTGGAGATGAAGGAACCATAACTAACATTATAGTTTGTACGCTGTTCCACTCTTATACAGATCTTACAAGCCACATTTTCCTTTATAAACAAGCTTTAAAAAGAACCCTAGATACCTTCAAATGTTTCTAATCCATTTTTGGGGTAATATAAAATTGTTCCTATCAATCTGTACATACTTTAATAGAACGTTAATGTTTTACAGACCTTTATTTGTAAATGTAGTTTGTATCCAAACTACTGCATCCAGTTTTGGTCACCACAATATTAAATATATATATATATGTTGAGAGACTCTGGAAAGAGTGCAGAGAAGAGCAACAAAGATGATTAGGGGGCTGGAGGCTAAAACATATGAAGAACGGTTGCAGGAATTGGGTATGTCTAGTCTAGTGAAAAGAAGGACTAGAAGTGACACGATAGCAGTCTTCCAATATTTGAGGGGCTGCCACAAAGAAGAGGTGGGGGGGGGGGTCAACCTTTTCTTCAAAGCACTAGAAGGAAAGGCAAGAAACAAGGGATGGAAACTAATTCAAGGTGAGAGTTAACATAGAACTAATGAGAAATTTCCTAACAGTGAGAACAATTAACCAGTGGAAAAGCTTGCCACCAGGTGCTCCATTACTGGAGGATTTTTAAGAAGGGACTGGACAGCCTTTTGTCTGAAATGGTATAGGTCTCCTGTTCAAGCAGGGAGTTGGACTAGATGATATCTGAGGTCCCTTTCAGGTCTGTTATTCTATGTTCTATGTTCTATGTATGTCATTTAGCCAAGTCAGGCCAGCATAATGTCAAAGTGAACTGGAACCCACTAGCTATGGACTGTCAATTTTCCAACCCTCCGTCTTCCAATGTTGTTTTGGACAGGCTGCAATACCAGAAAGTATTTTCAGATTCTACATCCCCATCTATAGCTACATTTGAATTGATAAATAATGTAGTTCCAGTCATGCTGGGCAAAGTATTTTTAATTTGTGATGCCAAGATATTGATTGTTCACCCATGGTCAGTTTTCAAAAGAAAACTTGAGCATGTATCAAGTAACATTACAACAGCTTATGATGAGGACAAAAGAGTGTGCTACAGATTCTATACAGTGAGGTACAATCTATTAGAAGAAGCTGGTGGAACCTTATTTGTCGTCTGGATGAACTGCTTGGGCTGGGCTTTAAAGCTGCCTCTAAAATACCTAATCAAAGAACATATCCCTTCATATGGAATTCAACACATAGCGGTTAAGTTTTCTTAATGATTTCCAAAAAGACGTTCAGCCAATTCCAGTATAGCATTTCTCTCTCTCTCTCCCTCTCCCTCCCTCTCCCTCCCTCTCTCTCTCTCTCTCTCTCCCTCCCTCCCTCCCTCCCTCCCCCACTCTCTCTCATGCAGAGTTAATACAAATGAAAATGCTACCCAAGAAAATGCAAACATCCACAAAGACTTTGTGAGGAGTGGTAGATTCCAGCAGATGTTTGCTCAGTCCTGGGAAAATATTTCATTGGAATTAGCTCTCTGTGTCAACGACAACTTTTGACAATTGCTGGATTTGCTTCTCCGGCAGTGGCCACTTTAAAATCAACCAAGTAGGTGGCCCCTTAGTTCTTTTTTTCACCCCTCCCTTTTTGTCTTTGCTAAAGAAAGAAGAAAAGTGAAAACTCTGTAGACAGCCTGTAATAATTTTGGGTGGGGAACAGTGGATCTGGAGGAGAGAGAGAAAGAAAGAAAGAGAGAGAGAGAGAGAGAGATACAGCTTTGACTAACTGCAAATTATTAGTGGAAAAGTAGTCTCAGAAGTATGGTACATCTGAAATATTTTTTGTCACTTGAACATGTGCAATCCAGAGCCAGCTTCATTCTCCCATTCTAAGGGAACAAACATTTCACATTCACAGATGCTCCTAATTTGGTGTGGTTTGGAGTATAATTTAGATCAAACATAGCCATGTAAATGAGTCAAGGTTTTCTTAATTAGGTGCCTCCAAAGAAAAAAAAAATCTGGGACCACATCAGTAGGTGTGGGTGTGGTACCCACAATTCTGGAGTTTTTCCTATGACCAGAGCTTAGTGCTGCTTAGGCATATCATCAACATTTCCCCCCTTCAGATTCTCAGGCACAATAATAAATCTGTATGTGGCATAGACATCAAGACGCTGCTTCGGAGAAGCTGCCTAAGAACACCGTCTCTTTGGCAGATGCTGTAAAGGAGATCATTGTGCTGTGATTTAGGTCTCTCTTTCCATTTTCTACTTTATTGCCAGCGGTTTGTTTCCTCTACAAGGAGAGTGCATTCCAGCTAAGACTTCTTAACTTTCAGACAAATATAAAGATTTGTAACTATTCATTAAAAAAAATGTTCACGTCTTGCCTGAGAATTTTGAAGCTTACATGAATTATGGGGAAAAAAAAAACCTTGTTGGCTGAGAAAAATAAAGTTGTTTGTCTTACTTCTGTATCTTGATCCTTTGTTAAGTAAAAAAAAAAAGTGTTAAGATGCAATTGCTCTCTCTCTTCCAAGAAAGTCTGGTAATTTTGGTGCCTCTATATGGCAGAGATCACTTGATGCAAAACATTTGCTAGATAATCATATTTTAGTACAACAAGATAAACAAGCTGGAGACAATGAGACCTTGCGTATTTATCAAGACGACTCTCTACAGCTTGTGTATGTACTGTATGTATGTGGAATTTTGCTCCAGATTTGAGATCAATGGATTGAAGCCATAGTTGACTTCAGTGGGAGCAGTACTGTTGTCTGTGTTGATCCTGGAAGTGACTCTTGCATGGATGAGATTTATAACAAAATACTTGACTTTAAGATAGTTTCAAGAGTGTCTTCAGTGCAGAGTAAAAAAAATATGTAAAATATGAGTTATCCTATCAGGCTTTGATGGAGAAAAGGAGCTCTATTTTCATGAAGAAATTCATACGACATCTTGCTTGGTTGTTTGATTAAAAGATATCAGATCAGTATTTTGTGAATCCTAAACATTGGGAAATTTAAATTTCTGTGGCTCTTTCAGTGATTCTACTGCTTAGTTGCAGGATCTGTTGGATTTGCACTGTGCTTGCCTAGTTCTTACACCAAAAATCAATGAAAAATGTGATGAGGGTTTTCTAGCAATGATCACTATAAGTGCACCTCACACTAAAGCTTGATTGAGACTTGTCCGCATCAACACATGGGCGTCAGTGCATACCTATGCTGCGAAGGGGTTGATGCAGAGGTGAAATCCAGCAGGTTCTGACAGGTTCTAGAAAACAGGTAGAAGAAATTTTGAGCAGTTCGGAGAACCGGCAAATACCACCTCTGGCTGGCCCCAGAGTGGGGTGGGAATGGGAATTTTGCAGTATCCTTCCCCTGCTACGTCCACAAAGCCACGCCCACAGAACCAATAGTAAATCAAATTAGATTTCACCACTGGGTTGATGGTAAGTGTAGGTTGCAGATGGTTGCAGATGAGCCAACCCGCAGACCTCTCAAATCTCAACTACCTTTTGTGTGGAGATGCATGGCTCTTAGACACATACGTTCCCTAACTTGCAATGATATAGAAGTCTAACACAGGCTTAACACTTCACCTATGGTTCTTCTGATTTCAGAAGAATCTGTCTACGCCATGGAATGGATACTCTTTGCCTATGAAGTAGTATGGGAGAATATTGAAAATGTTGTATTGCATTTATCTTGGGTAAAATCTTCAGATACATTTAGATAATAAGTGCTAATATTTATTCAGAAAACTAGAGCCAATTTGGCCTAGTGGCTAAGGCACCCAGCCAGAAATTAGGAGACTGTGTGTCTAGTCCTGCCTCAGGATGTAAGCCGGCTGGCTGACTTTGGGTCAATCACTTTCTCTCTCAGTCCAACCCATCTCACAGATTTCTTATTGTGGGGAAAATTGGAGGAGAAAGGAGTATTAAATATGTTCGCTCCCTTCAGTTATTTATAAAAAATAAAAGGGTTTGTGTGTGTAAAACAATCTTTAAAAACCTTTCATGTGTTATGAAAGTTTAAATCCACTAACTGGAGAACGAGAAGATTGCAGGTGGTTTTGGAAGCTTCCAATATGTCATTCGAATGACATTTGATTTATACAGTAAAACATTGCTGGAAAAAATTATTCTACCACTTTTTGTAATTCTCCAGACTTTATAAATTCACAATAGAATTTAAAAGCAGCTCCACACATTGTGTGAATCGTATCTTTTGAATTCCCGATATTTTGAAAGTTACTTTGACTACCTTTTGCTCCTAGCTCTGCATAAATAGCATTCTCCTGTACACTTAGAGGAATTCGGAGGCATTTTAAAAGTGCCAACTCACGTAACGCCACCATTCTTATAACAGAATTGAAACTATCTCTATTCTAGTCAGGGGACCGTGGTAAGCAATTTGTGACATTCTTTTATTCTATTAATACACATACAATCCTTAAGAATTTAACCTCTTCTTTTGGATTTACATGGGGGGGGGTATAATTGCAAACAAGTTTAAGATATCTATGTTGGCCTGGACCTGCTGAAACAGACTAAAAGCAAATAGAAGTCACGTGGATATTCTGCATTTTCCTTCTCTCCAAAATATGATAGTAATGGAAATTTTGCAGACTTTGCTAAGTGTTCCTAGCTGTCATACAATAGCTTTAATTTTTGATTTATCCACAGCATTCTGCATATCGCTGCTGAACCTGTCATCACATTGTCATTGCTTCCTTTTCCTGAACTACTGTTGCATTCTTCTTAGATGTGTGCTGTTGGCTGAGATATATATAATAGGTAAAAATAAATCTACTTTGTTAAATATAGTTTCCAGAAATGAGAACTAGGCAATAAAACCAGCATAAGATTTCATGTTTTTATTGCTCTAATTTCAACCGGGTAGGTTTTTGTTTTCTTTGTGATGTCTGGAAAATGTGAAGATAAAGACAAATTTCTGAAAAGAGAAAAAGGCACTTCGGTTCTGCATATGTCCATGTTTTGTGTTAACAGCGGAAATGGTGTGTGGGTGGGTGTTTCTGTGTATTATTTCCCCCCTCTTTTTTTTCCTGATATATTTTCTTTGCAAGCTGTATGAAAGGGCAGTAAAATTGACTGAAGGCATTATTAACAGAGCAAAGAGCATTGATGGCAAGATAGAAAAGCCGGAGGATTGCCTGTCTGGCAAAAAGAGAGAGAGGGAAAAAAAATGCTTAGATGTGCATAGGAATGCTGCCCTGCAGCGAAATGCAACTGTCTTTAAAACATTGAAAAGCTGGAATGAGCAAGTTTCTGAAAATCAAAGGGGAAGTCAAAGGAATTGGCTTCTGCCTGGCGAAGCAGCCAGATAGGCCACAGGAAGTGACTCACATGATAAACCAGGAGGCAACTGTAAGCTCCCCTGACAATGTGCCTGAACGCCACTGCCAAAAAGACAGATGCCATTGCTGGAAAACTCTGCCATCATTGGGCATGTGGACTCAATGCTTTCCGCTTAAAGAAGGGAGGCGAAGGAGGAGGAGGAGGAGGAGAAGATAACAGAGATCCATCCTCATCAGAATCATTACATTTGAATGTTGTTTCATTGTAAAGGCGAACCCTTCATCAAAATGCTGTCACCTCCTTGCCAGGTTCATAATTGGAGTGAGAAGCAGGATCCTATTTGAGAGGGCACTATTCAGAGCTACGTACTGTACCGAACGTGCTATGGGTTTCCTCTCCCTCCCTAAGTCTTAACCTTTTCAGTATCAACATATCAATATCCTACTGCTTCTTCGTCATACTTCTGATTTGTCCTCCTGACATCTGACCACATTTTACTGATAGTCCCTTGTGCGTGCAACTGGAACATGTCTCAGGCTCTGCAGTACTGAGTCAGTAGCTCAGTGGTGAACTTTAGAGCTTGAGGGAACCTTTTTCAAAAGGAGGGCACATTTTACAAGCCACCTTAGAAGCAAGTTCTCCCCCTTGGATCAGAATCAGAATCCAGCATTAATAGGATGCCAGGACAGGAGAGTCACATGACCTTACTTAGCTTACACAAAGAACCTTGGAAGCCACAGATCTTTTGAGTTTACAGGACATTTATCTGTTGGATTTTAACCAGCTGCAAGAAATTAAACAGGGGACCTTTTAGAATACACCCTCTTGATTTGTCATAGTATTCTAATAAACTGGAAATTAGCAAATCATAAAATTGCTGGAGTGGAAGAAATTGAAACCTTCTTTGAATCCATAACTTACAAATGGCGGCATGTTTCTGTTTATACGAGCTACAATCAAAGAGGATGGAAGAGCACCAAACATAGGAACATGAAGCAAAGAAAGGAGTCAAGAAAACAATAGCTATATGTGAATCAACAAGAAATGGGGTTTCTTGAAAGTGTGTGTGTGTGTGTGTGTGTGTGTGTGTGTGTGTGTAAGTGTATATATATGTATATTTGTTTTCGTAGATTTTCAAGGGTAGAGGTATGCAAATTTTGGTGTATTCGGGTCTTTTCCCATGTAAGATTGATTAGATCAACATCTTGATTAGATCAACTAATCAAGATGTAACAACACAGGCAACCAACCTACTCACAGCGACAAAGCCAGCACCCCACACCTCCCCACCAGTATTTATAGAGAGACGGCAGCTCCGATCACGCTTTCCTTGCATAAGCACGAAGCCGAAGACACCAGCCTGAAGATGATGAGTGGGACCTCGTCGAAACGTCGCCAAGATGCTCTCAATCTTACACAGGAAAAGACCCGAATACACTAAAACTTCATGTATATATATGTATATATGTATATATATATGTGTATACACACACACACACACACACACACACACATACACATATATACAACTTTTAATCGATTTCTTCTATCCCAGATTCCCCCTCCCCCCATATTTCTTAATGTAATAGGTGTGGCTTATAAATTGTAAGATCACATTGGGATTGTCTGCCTAATGTTCACAATCCCGTAAAATTCAAGGCATTGCTTCCGACAAAAACAGCAACATACTGTAAGGAACACATAAAAGACAGCAGGCCTTAAAGCATCAAACTGCCAAGTTTTCAACATAAAGGTTGCACCAACACCTTGAACCGAGGGGGAAAAAAAATCCGCAGTTTGTTAAGCTGCTGATCAAAATGCCTCCTTCTCACCAGCAATCATACTGCTGCATTTCATACCCATTGAAATTTTCCGACATTTTTCAAGGGCAGCACTATTTAGTGTGTACTACAGCAGTCTAATCAGGGAACTAAAGCATGAATGACTGGTAGTTGGTCATAGCTTAGCAACAAACTATGGCAAGCTAATTAGTAGGTGCTTCATAAGTTTTAGAAAGCTGAATATGTGTTCTGTATCTTATGGTTATTCAAAAGGCTGCAACAACTGTATTTCTTGCCTGATGAAACCCAATTCAGTACGATTTTCATTTTTTAACAAATTTGATAAAATAAGGTATAATACACTTGATAAGCAAGGCTATTATCAATAAATTACATTAATATACCAGTAACATAGTAAGTAAGCAAAAAAAAAAAAAAAGTTCTGCCTAAAGGGCACAATAGCAAGCCTTTCCTAATGCTAAATTCAATAGTATTTAGTAAATTTAGTAAAAAAAAAAAAAAAAAAAAAGCAAAAGAGAAGAAATAAAATGTGATTTATCCAAAAAAGAGAAGGCTACACGATTCTAATAACAGCTATTGATACAAGTCAGGTCTAATTATCTCACTTGTTTTATTTCAGATTAAGTTAGTAGTAGTAACTTAAATTAGTAGTAGTTCATCCAGTAGTAGTAGTAGTATCTTTGGTTTATTTTTATTTTTTTCCTAATATAAATCACACAGCTCAATCTAAATGAGGATCCTTACATTGGAAGGGCTTTAATGTTTTGGTTCTTGCTGTGGCCCCAGTTGGAATTAGTTTCAAGAGATCACTTCTGGTAGTGTAAATAGCAGGCCAAAAATAGTCAATTTGGAACAGGATCCTCAGGAGGTCAAACTATAAATCAGTGGTTTTTAAAGTGGGGATAATTTGGGGCATATCCTGGGGGTAATGAAGCAATTTATAATTGCTTGTTTGTGAGACAAGGATCCAGTTTGCAATTTCTGAGGTGCTGGAGTAAAACAACAGAATCTGTCTTTGTGAGGGTAATGACATTATTTGAACTGGGAAAAAGGATAATTGGATCAAACTGTTTAAAAACCAATGCTATAAATCCTTCATATCCCCACCCTGGGATCTGAATCTAGATTGTAGGGTAGCAGCATTACTGCATGAGATTCTTGCCTCTGTGGCTAAGTTGATGGCAGGGGTTATCTGATGGTGCTGGAGGACTTCAAACTGCCTTCTCTGGGCCTCTTGTTGTTGGTGGCTGAACAACCAGCTTTTCTGATCAAGTATCCCATTCCCAGGGGAGATCACACTTTGGATCTAGGTTTTATCTAGCTCAGATGCTGACTTCTTCTCTTAGTGACCTCTCTCTCTAGAAGCTGATGATCATTATACAATGGATTAGCTCCAAAGGTACAGTTTGGCCTACAAATATATATTTTGCTTAGAAAACCCCCTTATTTCTTAATTTTATGCACTGGAGTGCTAGGAATATACTACTGTTTTTGTATCAGAAGGTGCTTCTGGGTTGAAAGGATTAGCTGGTAACATCACTGTTTTGCAGGGGACACCTGAGGGGGTTCTTTTCATGTCTGTTATTTTCCCACCAAAGTGGTACTTTTTTATCTACTTGCGTTTTCATACTTTCAAACTGTTGGGTGAGCAGGAGCTAGGACAAATTGACAGGAGCTCATTCTGTCATGCAGCTCGCTCTTAGGTTTTGAACTGCTCAGCTGCCAACCTCTCAGTGGTCATTTAACTTACTGTCCTAACCACATGAGCCATCACAGCCCCTGGCTAGTGATACAAAGCCATGGATACAAGTGAAGCCTTGAATGTGAATGTGGCTTCACTTGTATTGCCTGACTAGGGATACAAGTGAAGCAACATTCAAGAAATGTATGTCCTACCGCCATTGCTTAGAAGCTTCATAACCTAAAGGTTCTGCAAATTCCTGTATTAAAAGACAATGTTTTACTCATATATTCTATATATTGTACTTAGGAGGCTAAGGAAGATGGCAGTTCTGGCTGCATTTGTCCTTTCTTATGCCAAAATCAGTTTGGACTAATATTAAATATGCTTTTCCATTTCATTTCCTTTGGTTTGAAATCTAGTATGGAACAAGCTTTAAAAATGTAACATATTCCACATAACCTGGCTTGATGATGTACTGAAAAATTTGAGCATTGAAACAATACAGCATGTTGCTGAAAACCAACTGACCAATTTTGTTTCTAATTTCCATTTTCTTCTTTAAGGTTTCATAGCTTTTCCACTTACTTTTGCAGATGTGCAAACACAATTTTCATGGTGTCATAGTTTGGCCTGGGCAATCTCTGTACAAGGTCCTTTATGACTTTCACTTGGCTATCAGGTTCTTGGATTTCTGAAAGAAATAAAGAGTTATGGGTGTTACAACAGTATCTGATTGTCTACAATGTTGCTGCTACCATGGTTGAAACAGACAAATGTGATCTGGAAGCATGGTTACAGCTGAAGTGCCCCGTTTTAAGTATTATTTTGCAATAGAGTGTGTTCACATTTTCATAAACAACAATTCCAGGCACAAAGAGATTTTTAAATTGTCTAACTCATTACAACCTCCTGAAGTTCCTGTCCTTCAGGGTACCCTCAGGTTGGAGAATGGGGACATTCGAATGTTGTTGGAGATGCAGCAGTGTATTGTAGCTCAGAATGATGCTGTTATCTCTGATAAAACAAGCTGAGATCCATGAAAGCTGAGACGTTATCATGGGGTTAAATTAATGTTTTAAGACTTGGTTGGTTTTTTTCTACAGATGACACACAGAGCTGGCCTTTGGAAGATTGGTCTGAGGTAGCAAAGGCCAGGGTGTGACCTGTCATGCCAGAAACTCATTTCATGAATTTCCTGAGGAAATACTTTTTTAGCTCTCAGTGGGCTACCTTGACTTAAAAGAATGGGAAAGTATTAGTTTATTTCTTTCATCTCATTGGAAATGCAAGCACTTTTTCTGATTCTGGAAAATCCAGATTATTTGCAAAACATGAACAATTCCTCATATGTGGAGTCCTTGATGCTCTGTGTTGTTACTCAGTCAGGCAATGAAATGTCTGCAAGCAAACAACCAAACTCAGAGAGCACCGAGGACTCTACAATTCAACTCTGAGCTACATATACTCTGTTCTATTGAAATTCCCCATTTATCATTCAGTTTAGAAAAATAACACACAATTATCTATATGTGTGCACAATCTACCCATTAGGCCTTCTCCCATCCAAATATAATTAGCAGGAAAGCATTTGATTGTGTTAACAAGAATGTAATATTAAGTCATTCCCCTGCTCATTACCGACCATATTTTCTATTGAAATACAATTAAGTCATACCTTCACTAAGTTTTAATTGAGACATTAGACAGATTTTAGCAGCTATTCATGCTGTAACTTATTTAGTTTTTAACTTTGCAAGTTATATGATACATTAAGGTGGAGAAAACTCTATGGCACCTTTCAATCCTAACTCATAAAGGTATTTCATCAACCATGGATCCAATCATTTTCTTTTCCAAGACATTTATTTTACATGGAAGTTTCAGATAGAAGTTGAGCAAATGTATCTTCAATATGAAGTAATGTTGTTACTATGCAGACTTAGTGAAACTTAGGCCAGGGAGGTTATCCTCATACCTAATAAACATGCCTACCTTATAAGCTTTATTTCATGCTCTATAATGATCAATTCTTCCTTGTGTTGATTTTCTTAGTTCACATCCTGTCCCTTGCCTGGTATTCTTTCTATCATTTCATAACTGCCTTTTTTTGTGGAAAACAATTAGTCAGTAATGAAAGAATGCGAGATTGAGACCTATAATCACTTTTGTGATGTGAAACTTCTTTTAATGTTGTGATAACGACACTGCTGCTGACTGGCTTAGGATAAGAATATTTTCTATATGATTAATGGCTTCCAAGTCTTAAAATATGGTTTCTGAGTAAGATATTTGCATGAGATGTTGAAGCACACATAACTGTGCTTTCATTTTGCAAAAGATAAGATAAAATAAATGTTCAAGGTCCCTGACATAGGGAAACAGTTTTACATGCTGCAGGTTTTAGATAACCTGGATCTTATGACTGGCTTTATCTAGCATAGGTTTTTAATTTTAAAAACATTTTTCTAATTGCTTATATTTCTACTCTGGAAATATTTGGAGAGTTCCAATATGGAAGAGATATTTTCTTACCACAGAAATACTGTAAATCGGAATACTTCTGTTGGCTTTGCTTCAGCACTGGGATTAGAATATACTTATTCCACTATATAATATTTTGGCATAAAGTTAAAAAAATTGAAAAGGGACATATATGAAAGAAAAAATATCAGGAAATAACCTGAATTTGTAAGAATGGGGTGAGGAAGACTAAAGAGATAGAATGAGCAAGGCTTGCAATAAATTCCACAAAATAACAAACAAACAAACAAAAACTTTATTGAGGTATGTGTGGATAAGTCTGGGAAACTTTTCTTGATTGGAAATGATTACATGATGGTGATGGACAACAGGGAGAAGGCTGAATCGCTAAATTTTACATCTGTCTTTTCCCAAAAGGAAAAAAAATGGACAACTGATCAATCTGAAGGTGCACAGTAGGGGACATAAGAAAACTACAGGTCAAATAGGAAATGGTAAAAAATGCATCTAGATGCTCTGAATGAATTTGTTGTATGGGCCAGATGGATTACAGGGTGCTAAAGGAAATTGCAGATGTAATCTCAAAACCACAGACTTTTATCTTTGAAAACTCCTAGACCACAAGGTGTCAATAGATTGGAGAAAAACCAAGACTGCCCGCTGTTTAAAAAAGAAAAAAATTAAACCCAGCAAAGTGCAAAACAATCAGCTTGACATGAATGTTAGGGAAAATCCTAGAAAGGTACTGGTAATCAAGGGTTAAGTTTCAAACACCAAAAGCAAGTCAGTTCTGAGTTGGACTTAAATAACATGATGATTCCAAAAACTGGGAAGTACAAGGGAAGTCCAACTGTGTCTTACACACTCTTACATGGCAAGATTATGTTTGAGCTTAAGATTCATTTCTCCCCATATATTTCTTAGTGAAGGAATTGACAGGGACAAAGTATCAGCATCAGCAGTGTGCTGCAGCTACCAAAAAAAGCCAACACAGTTCTAGGCTGTGTTAACAGAGGGATAGAATCAAAATCATGTGAAGTGTTACTACCACTTTATGATTCCTTGGTAAGGCCACACTTGGAATACTGCATCCACTTTTGGTGACCACAATGTAAAAAAGAGACTCTAGAAAGAGTTCAGAGAAGAGCAACAAAGATGATTAGGGGACTGGAGGCTAAAACATATGAAGAACGGTTGCTGGAATTGAGTATGTCTAGTTTAATGAAAAGAAGGACTATGGATCACATGATAGCAGTTATCTGAGGGGTTGCCATAAAGAAGAGGTGGTCAAGCTATTCTCCAAAGCACCTGAGGACAGGACAAGAAGTAATGGATGGAAACTAATCAAGGAGAGAAGCAACCTAGAACTACGTAAGAAGAAATTTCCTAACAATTAGAACAATTAATCAGTGAAACAACTTGCCTCCAGAAGTTGTAAATGCTCCAACACTGGAAGTTTTTAAGAAAAGACAGGAGAACCATTTGTCTGAAATGGTATAGAGTTTCCTGCCTGAGCAGGAGAAGACCTCCAAGGTTTCTTCCAACTCTCTGTTCTATTCTATTCTATTCTATTCTATTCTATTCTATTCTATTCTATTCTATTCTATTCTATTCTATTCTATTCTATTCTTCCATTTCCATTCCTTTTCATTTCCATTTCCATTCTATTTCATAAAATTACAGCATAGACAATTTATTGAAGCCTATACAGGTAGTCCTCAATTTACAACAGTTCACTTCAGTGGTGAAATCCAAATATTTTTTACTATCGGTTCTGTGGGCGTGGCTTGGTGGGCATGGTGTGGCTTGGTAGGTGTGGCTTCGTGGGCATGGCAGGGGAAGGATACTGCAAAATCTCCTTTCCCATCCCACTCCAGGGGAACAATACTGCAAAATCTCCATTCCCACCCCACTCTGGGGCCAGCCAGAGGTGGTATTTGCCGGTTCTCCAAACTACTCAAAATTTCCACTATCGGTTCTCTAAATTACTCAAAATTTCTGCTACTGGTTCTCCAGAACCTGTCAGAACCTGCTGGATTTCACCCCTAGTTTACTTAGTGACCATTCAAAGTTACAATGGCACTGAAAAAAGTGACTTAAGACCATTTTTCACACTTATGACCATCACAGCATCCCCATCATCATGTGATTTACATTCGGATGCTTGACAACTGGTTTATATTTATGACAGCTGCAGTGTCCCCGGGTCATGGGATCCCCTTTTGCAAACTTGAAGTGAAACTTGGGTTCATCATACCTTCATACATTTCTGTAATATTGTGCATTGTCATTTCAGTCATCCAGGTTTCATACAGCGATGATCTCAACCCATGGACCGAAAAAGAAATTTAGTCATATAAATACATTCCTACTGTCCTCTCCTCATGTGCTCAATGATCTAGTCATATTAATAGTATATGATATAGAGTGCATAAATATTTATTATTTTGGTTCTTGGTTTCTCTCTTTGTTTTCTGGGAGGTGGGGAGAGGCAGCACAAGTGATTATCAGCTACCTTTAAAACAAATGCAGCAATCTTGAAATATTTTGATAGCAATTTCACACAGTGCAAGACTAAAAAAAAAATAGCTGCCCTTCTTGTTATATTTTTTTATTACCTAAAAAGCATTCCTCTAGAAAGTGTGATAATATAAGCTTTAAAGGAGCTCAAACATCTCCATATAGGATCAAAACTTTCTTTGGCAAAATGACCCCCTCCCCGGACTAAATCTTTGTAAATTGAGAAATGTGGAATAGATTCCTTATTCTGTCCTTGGCCATCTCATCAAAGCCCCCAAAATATGTGAATCTGGCTGGAAAATTTGAATGCTCAGCAAAGTTCAAACTGACTTTTTTTTTTAAAAAAAATGATCATTTATAAAGTTCTGTCTTTAAAATTTTTAAAAAAAAGCTTTATTCCTAGTGAGTACAACAAAGACAGGGAAATATTTTTATTGACAACCCAAGAACAAATTTTAAAGCATAACAATACAACAATACATATATCAAATATAAAGCCACAATAAACATGTAGAGAAAGCCTGAAACAATTAGTAATGTGAGGGAGGCATCCATAGCTATATGGTCTCCTTTTAAAAAATAGCTAAAGTTTGGCCTCCTGGGAGAACAATGGCTTCCTGGTCAGAAGAACAGTTCAGATTTGTAGCAATTGATTTTATAAGTTCTGTTTTCCATTTAGTGTACATAACGAGCACTCAAATACTACACTGGATGCAGAACTGAGTGCTGTATTGAACATACTGTATACAGATAGGGTTTTCATAGAGGATGTTGATAGATCTGTGAGTTGTCACCCTAATGTGTAACCGAAACTGAGGTCAAGCTAAAAAGTCTTCTGTGTCAAGTGTTTAAAAAGTATCTAGGTTTGACCAAGGAAGGATATTTATTAAACTATAATCCAGTGAGAAACACTGGGTCTATCTTTTTGAAACCTATGACCCAAATCCTCTGCTGGAGGTCAGTTATGATATTGTCAGGGCTGAGAATGGCTAATGCTGGAAAGGAACATAAGGTAAGGTTCACCTTTCCTTATTAAATAGGCTGGAGTCCTCTTTAACAAGATTGAGTTGTCTTCTGAAGCATTCAGGATTCAGTTAGGACTCAGACCTACAGTATCTAATAAGGTAAAGTGAAACAAAGTTGTTCCCCAGAGAATTTGATTTCATAGCTTCAAATGGACCCCAAAGGTGATGAGCCTAATTCTAACCTAGTAAAAGAGTTAAGGATGAAATAATGAACCTGGGTTGATGGCCCTTAAAACTGAATAACTTCTGATCTGGAGGCATCCTTATAAATACATAGTTGTATGCCACAAAACATTGAACTGCAAATGTTGGTCTTATATACCAGTGATCAGTTTAAAATGCAGTCTAAATTGTTGAAATAATAATACTGATTATAAATATTATATAAATAATAGTAATAATACTTCAGGTCTCAACAAACTTTTCAGAACATTTTTTCCCCCTGAGGACTCCAAAATAAAGAAATGAATTTGTCTATGGAGATTCTCAGGTCATGATCGTCCCAAAGGCGCTTTTTCAAGAGGCAACTGGACTTTCTGAACCACAAAGTCCGGTTGCCTCTTGAAAAAGCACCTAAAGGACAAAGAGCCTTGGTAGTACAGTGGTCTAAAGCACCCTGTTATTAAGACCAGCTGCCTGCAATTACTGCAGGTTCGAATCTCGCCAAGGCTCAAGGTTGACTCAGCCTTCCATCCTTTCTAAGGTAGGTAAATTGAGGACCCAGTTGTGGGGGCAATAAGCTGACTTTGTATAAATATACAAAACGGATGAAGGCTATTGCTTAGCGCATTGTAAGCCACCCTGAGTCTCCGGAGAAGGGCGGCATATAAATCAAATTAAAAAAAAAAAGAAATTAATTATTTTAAAAGTGGCTACAATCCTGCAAAATTGCCAAATCCAAGAAATTTTGTGATCAAATTTTGGGTCAACCTGACATGTTTTTGGTTACTATTAATGAAAAATACCCCACTCATATATTTGGAATACTAGACCAAGTAGACACAACTTGAGTGTGTCTCTCTTACACACAATGGAACCTGCAAATGCTACTGTTCTAACCTCTGGGTTAACATTTTTTGTGCCTCCATAATTTGTTTTAGCTTAGAACATATTCCTCACAAAGAGGGTGAAAAATTCATTCCCAAGGCTTGGAAGGAATGTGGCATATCTCCGTTTTATGATTCAACCCATTTGCTAATTGTTATCTGACTGAAAAAGAGGAAAAACTGGCAATGTGTGGTAACTTTAGTCAGCATTTCTGAACTGGGAATGATAAACACCTCTGCCTGGTTCTGGCATTTATCAGTCGTGAAATATTATTACCACATAGGCTCACAGCATGGTTACTGTTATCATCAGGGGAAAAAGAGGAAGCTAATCTTAATGGTTTGTAAAGCCGTTACCTGCATTGGTCTGACATTTATCATGATCATCTTACCACATGGGTCCTCCCTTGCAAAGGTATATTATCTGGAATGGACATCACTATGAATTATTATTTTGCAGCTAGGTAGGAAATTGTATGTTGTAGATACCTTTTTCTCATTATAAATCACAGTCACACTTCACCATTTCCCAGACGAAGATGCTGAGACCAGGCGTTTTGCTACCCGCTCACTTTTTTTGCAGTTCCATGAAAATATTGGATATTCTTTCATTAGAAAAGATGATACTGTTCTCAGTAGAAGAGGTTTTTTTTTTTAAAAAAAAAAACTGCATCACAAAAGTAATTTTTTTAAAAAAGAAAGAACAAATGGGCAGTATGAAAACAAGCTTTGCTTAATGGAAGAATGGGTGTCTGCTGATTCACGTGGAAGCTGGAGAGAGAGAGGGAGAGAGAGAGAGAGAGATGGAGACGTAAACTTGTTCTTGTTGTAAGCAACTTACTACAGGTAATCCTTGATTTACAACAGTTCATTTAGTGACCATTCAAAAGTGCAACAGCATTGAAAAAAGTCACTTATGACCATTTTTTCACACTTATGACCACTGCAGCATCACCATAGTCATGTGATCAAAATTCAAGTGCTTTGCAACTGACTCATATTTATGACGGTTGCAGTGTCCCGGGGTCTTATGATCACCTTTTGTAACCTTCTGACAAGCAAAGTAAATAGGAAACCAAATTCAATTCAGTTGTTACTAAGTTAACAACTCAGTGATTTACTTAATAACTGTGACAAGAAAAGTCGTAAAATGGGGCAAAAGTCACTTAACAAATGTCTTACTTAGCATCAGAAATTTTGAGCTCAGTTTTGGTCATAAATTGAGGACTACCTGTAATGTTTGCTAATCTCTCTTTATTTTCTCCAGGGGTTGAAGATCTGCAATCAAATATTCTAAAGCCACAACTCACCTTTGAATCCTAGTTATTAATGATGACAGAGAATAGATTTGTGACTATCATATTAAAGCATGGCTAATGCCCTCAATGATTAATCTGAGTTTTGGATAAAAATGGATTATTACCAATGCCTTCTAAAGCCATCTTTATATCAAACTTATAAGAAGGGAAGGAAAGAAACTTCATTTGTAACCCATAACAACAGTTAGCCAATTGATGTCTAATGGAATTATCTGTACCAACACAGATCACTCAGAATTATAAATCTAGATTGTCAATCTTCTAGCTAACAAGTGCTCTGTCTCCATAAATGACACTTCCAAATATCGGTTTGGAATACAGTAAGTACTTTTTTTTTTTTTTTTACTGAATTGGAAATTTACAATTCTTGTATAATATCCTCTTATTAGAAATAAACCTTTGGAGTTAGTCTGACGTAAATTCCTTATCCTGCAAGGTAGTAAGAGCTTGACCTCTGTCTCCAGTCACAACCCTGCATTAGGCATGGTTGAGGGACTTAATGTCCTTTTACCTTTCTACCAACTCCTATTTCCAAGGAACTTTGAGATCATACCAATACATGTTTAATGTTCATTTCAACCCTTCGAACCTTGGATTTTTGTTCTGTTGTGCCTCGGTGCTATTTTACATTCAACAAAAGCGTGCAACTACAAACAGTATTAGGTCATTTTATCTCTCCCTCCCTACTCTGTTCTTCTCACTGTTTAATATTTGTTTTACATCATAGTTATCGTTTTACCTACAAAAAACAAAAAACAAAAAACCCCTGTTTGAGAGACTCTTTTGACTCTTCCTTTCATCTAACCATCTCTCTCATTAGCCTCCCTGATCAAATAAAACAAGAATGAGCCAGGTTGCAATTTTTAGTGCTAGAGAACATGTGAGGCTTCTGATACTGGCTACAACCAGGCATAGTGTTGGGCAGACGTTCGGCGAGCTCCCCTACTGTGCTGCTGTGTAAGCTTCCCTGCTGGTCTGTTTGCTATAGTTTTAATGTCTGTGAAAAAATCTGAGGCAAACTAAATTATGCTCTGCCCTTTTGGATGTAAATAAAACATCCAATTTAGACAATCTCTATTGCCCTAACTCAGTTTCGGTCATTCTATGCCAGCCTGAATTTTTTTTTTTTTTTAATATCTTTCCTTCCTCCCAATTTTTTTTTTTTTACCTTATGGGAAATGTTGCTAAAACAGAAGGCGTATTTGGTTATTCCAGCTGACCTCTGTAAGTGGGAATAAGCTTTCTCTCTTTCCCTCTCCTTCTCTCTCTGATAAAATAGACAAAACATATAGACAGATAAGTAAAAATATATAAGAACAGAAATATAGGTCTAATTATATTTTGCTACCTAATCTATTATTAATTCTGTGTAAAGTTTTAAAGTCCTGATTTTAACCATTATTTTACAGGCAGTAACAGAGAGACACATATATGCACAGTGCTTTTACACACAGAGAGACATTGGTATACATACATGGTGTCTTTTTTTATATAAAAAATGTATGTCTTGATGCCCCTAACTTCAGTTACATTCATTCCTTAATTCATTTGCTTCTTATTCTTGCTACCTCCCCAATCATCATCCCAAAAGACTGGGAGGTAGAGGAAAAGGTTGCAACTTGTCATGTTGTAACACATCAATTGTGCCTCATAAAAAAGAAGCTTTTCCATGAATATTCATAACTATTTTTCAGTCCATTAGCAAGAGTTAAGACAATGAGTTTCCAACTCGGTTCCATTTAGCAAATATGTATGCGAAATTAATGGAATATTTCCCCCCTCACCCCTCCGTCCTCAGAGTACTTAGAAAAGTTAAACTTCACTGACTAAACCTCCAGGTGCTATCATTTGAGGGAAAAAAAAATAACAACCAATAATTGTCATTCTTTTACATATTTGATGGGGCTGATTATACAATGTGCAACTCTAAATGGCTTATAGCACATTGTAGCATGGTTCCATCCCATTGGTTGCAGTAGGGTGCAGGCAGATGGATGACAGTGACAAGGAAAGAAGTGCTTTTGCCTAGTCGTGCGTTAAGATGCCATCCAGAAGCTCTGTGCACTGCAGACAGTTCATTAGGATGCCAGCATAATGGTAAACTACCAGTCAGAGTGACACTCCATTTCCTGCTTACTGAGCTTTCCAACCACGGCAGATGTCAACAATCTCACAGGGCTACAGAGCAGACCTAACTTTCCAGTCACTTGGACTCCAATTTTTTTCCCTTAACAGTGCCATACATTATAGGCAATATGGAGCAGCAAGTCACAGCAAAGAGGAAAATGCAGACCTTAATTATACCCCCAAGAAGCAGCTTCGTCTCCTGGAACTCCCTTTCTAAGATTGGGATACCTGGAGTCAACTCTGTTCTTTTGATAGAGACTTTGTTTTTGGCTTTTCTTTGGGGAGAGGGGGATGAAGCAGGAAGATGCTAATGCGCATACCTGCTGATTAGACACCTACATCGGATTGCTAAAAATGGAAAAGGCTCAATTGGGGGAAGGTTATCAGGCTTCATGATTGATCTCTGGGACTTAACTAGGAAACAGATAATGCCTGTTTTCCCCTGGCTCCTTTCTCCTCTCCTCCCTTTTCAAATTCAGTACTGTACAGTACATTGTTCCTGTGCATGGAAAGAACAGACTTGAACATCTGGATAGTGTGATATTTTCTCTGAAAATGCACAACTCGAGGCCATCACACACCTCCCTAACAAGCAGTTAAAGCCCAGAGAGATAGACTTCCAAGGATCCAGCTTGCTTCTTTCTTTTTTTTTTTCCTACAAAAATACCCATTGTTTCCAATGCCAACACAGTATTAAAATACAATAGTTTGTGCCTGCCCTCAAGTGCCTTTTTTAAAAAAAATTTTGTAGCCAGCAATAAAATCTTTCCCAATTAGGGGTGTGGGGAAAAGGTTGTTTTTGTAGGAATGGTTTTAATGTAGAAATAGGGGATAGATAAAAGCAGTATTGTTACTAATAATGATATGTTTTGTAGGCACGAAGGGGTCTGTTCATAAGATGGCATGACAAGCCCATTCAACAACTGAGTGGGTGGGTGGGTGGAGGGAAGGAGATGGGGATGTAAGATTTACTTCGGCTCCCGTGGCCAACTTTTAAAGAAGCTGAAAGCTGTATTGGATTCAGAAAATGGTTAAATAGGAAGAGAGTTAAAGGAGAAGAAATAAAACATTTAGTTTCATCTGGAAGGCAATGCCTAGTCTTGTTTTATAGTTATTATTGTATTATTTATTAAATTGATATTGATACATTGAAACAAAGAATTGCACAGAATAATAGGATTTTATTTTGCACCTCCAATTTAATAAGACAGGGTTTTTTTTTTCCCCCAGAAGTTTTAGTCATCTTTGAAAATGAAAACCGAGGAAGGATTGGTTCTCTGTGACGTTGGCCTCTGTTTTACAAAAATTAGCACATGTAAATTTAATTTATTTACCTCTGTAAACCAGTTAATTCAGTTCTTTAGAAAGCAATGCATGCATAAAAAAAAATTAAAAAAAAGATAGCTGTACGCATTCCCTTTGGTGGGAAGCCAGGGTCAAATATGACTAATAACTAGTCCGCATAGTTCTGTGACATAAATTAAAATGAAAAATGCTGTTGCTGCTCTAAAGTATGTTTTTTTTAAAAAAAAAAAATCTTTATTTTTTTTTTAAAAAAGCAAAACAGCCCTGATAATAAGAAGAAAAATATGAATTTTTAATTGTGAAAAGGATTTTATTCTTGTCTTTTTTAAAATTATTATTAATATTATTATTAAAGGAAGCTATGTAAACAGCTTTTCCCCAGGGTAGGTTTAGACTTGAAGACTGTTTATTATATGATTTGAATAAGACTAGACTTGGCCTTTTGACTTTGAATCACTACCAAATTTCAGGCTGTGAGGAAATTGTTCTACATTTCCTGACAAATTGAGTTAAGCAGACATTAAGTGGGCTTTAAGAAAACAAATGGCCATCTTTATCACAGGTGGACACTGATGGCTTAATGGGGCCTGGGCTGATTGTATCACTTCTAATGGCTTGACGGGAAGCATTAGGGTTTTTGCATAAAGAACTGGCATGGCAAACTCTGCTAACACAGACCTGTCAAGCGCTCTGCCTCCCTTTGTGCATGGAAGCAGATGTTTGTATGTATACTATGAACTGGCATTAGAGCGAGCGACAGATGCCTGTACGAATGCCAGGTTTGTGAATTTTTTACAGCAGGAACATGTTCTGAAAAAGTGCAGCCCTGCCCTCGACCATAGGTAATTCCCCACGGGGACTTGGCTGAATCCCTGCAAACAATTTCAGCATTTGGTTTTCCTAGCAACTGGAGGAATAGGCTTGTCCAAAGCAAGGAAGGAAGGAAGGAAGGAAGGAAGGAAGGAAGGAAGGAAGGAAGGAAGGAAGGAAGGAAGGAAGGAAGGAAGGAAGGAAAACAGACAAGCAAACAGATTCTTACGGATCTGTAGCATAAGAGCCGTGGTGAAGTTTTTTCCTTCCTCCCTGGCACACTGCATTTTCCAGGGCACAATGTAACACAATCCAATCCTTCTAAGAAAGGAACAAAAAGGGTATTATAGCTATATAATTAAAGCTTGCATTAATATACGGCTGGGAAAATGTTCTTCCTTGGCTGCCCTGCCCTTTCTCCTTCACAAAACAAGGAAGAAATAGATTTGCATGTATCTCTCTTTCAAAAAAAAAAAAAAAAAAATTCCAAACATTTTTTTTTTAACTGCATTTCATTGCTTTCTATATCCAGGGCGTACACTATAGTTGTCTGTCAATGATACGCACAGGTAGCTTGCAGTCCATTAAACAAACACTGCCCCCCCTCACTTTTATTTGACATTTTATTTGGCTGTGACAAATGAGCAGCAGTTGGATTATAACATAATTTGTCTTGTCTTTATTACCAGCACAAAGGACACCATTCATTAATTATTCTGCCGTTGCAGCTTAACACTAACTGGAAAGGTCCCTCTTCGGACAGATGGCGAGGACGATGTTATTTATATCAATCAGCCAAAATCCTCAACAAGGATTACTGTTCCTGAGACTACAATGATTTATTTCTTTTTACCTCACCCTCCCTCAACCCTTTCTGCTTTCAGAGATTTTTCTATAAAAAAATGAATTTGATGGGAAACTTAAAGCGATGCCATATTTAACCTGTTAGCTGGCAAAACAACATGCAGCCTGCATCAGTTTAACTACCTACCCATGTCCATTTACCAGATTTTTTAATCGATTTGAGAAAAGTAAAAAAAGAAGTTGATTGGGGAGACTGGAGAGGGAGGGAGAAAAAGAGATTTAGGGGGGGAGGGTCTTGAAGCACTGAGTTCAGCAAAAGTTTGTTTTTTTTTAAAAAAAAACTTTTTGGTAATGTCTTACTGCTGTTGCCCCCAGAGACCACCGGGATCAGGAAACGGTGCCAGCTGTCAGGCTCCTTGTCTCTGATAAAATGGGATGACCAATCCTATGACAGAGAAACCGGTGGGGTTGGCCTTCTGAAAGATGAGCTACTATGTTTAACTTAATTGAAGGTCAGGTCATACCAGAGACAGATGCTTCTTGATTCCTACTGTTATTGAGTATCTTGTGTAGGATAGGGATGGATTTTACCTTCTTTTTTCCTAGGTTCTTAATTACTGCATCCCATATTTCTATAAATGAATTCAGGTATTCTTTATAGTCTTCTGAAAGCACTTAATCATTGTCCATTTCCTGGATGATCTCTTTAAAGCAGAGATCTTTAAATCTCTGTGTGAATGTGTTTCTTCCATCCACTTCAGGTTTCCACAAATATTAGGAACCTGACACAATGAAAAGGCTTACAACCTAGAAACATTTATTGTCTGCAGAAATTATTGGTGTAACCTTGCTCTCCCGATTAGTTTGCAAATAGTAAAAGTTCCATCAAGACAAATATCAGCAACATGCAAATACCCTTGCAGGTTGTGATTAAGATTTTAAATGTATCCTTTTGCTTTTAGTTAATGAAAAACAAAGTCTTGGAGGATCTAAGTTGTAATTTATTAAACATGAAAGGCTCCTTGATGAAATATAGAAATGAGATATATTTTGCATTTCAAAGATTTAAGCTGACAACTTACTTGCATGCAAATAAGAGCAAGATTTGTAAAAATATTTGAAAAGAAATTATTCCTGAATGTACTTATTACAATAATGTGGCATGTAGATAAGAGAAACACACAGCATTAAAAGACATTCATTTCTCCAAAGTCTTAAAATTAGCTTCTTTCTGCCATTGTGTATTAATGTTCTTCTTCAGGAATGCAACATATTAAAGAACTGAACAGAATTAGTAATAAATTTGTTAATTACAAATTTAAGCAACACAACTGTGTTGTTTTCCCCATGTATTTTTAAAAGCAGAATTGCTAATGCATTTTAATCATTTATGTACAAACATTTGAGGATAAAATATTCTGAAGTTTATCAATTTCAAGAGCTGTTTATTTGCTAGCAAAATAGGGCATGTTATACAACATATATCTTAGCATTCTTGCTCATCAAATCCCCATTTGCAGAATGCAAATTTCCCTGGTCTAAGTGCTCTTGCACCTCAATTTAAATGAATAATAGGATAGACTCTATTAAAATCGGTTTAAGGTTGCCATGGGTGACATATCAGTAGGGTTAAAATGAGAGAAAAAGGTCAAAGAAACAGACCTTACTTTAAAAAAAAAAAGAAGAGAAGAAGCATATGTAAGCCTCTATAAAAACATTACAAATGCTACCACCATATTGAAATTATGAACAAATATACACTTTGCATTTTACAAACATTATATTCTAAACCAGATGAATAGGGAAATTATAATACCCCCAACACCTCTGGGAATGTATTTAGTTGCACTAAAATTAAAGAAGTAAGTCCTACTGTGATAACACTGTAGTCTGGCAGGTTGTGGATTTGTAAAAATCACAGAGACCTCAGCAAGTGATTGTACTGTTCCTTGGATAAATCCTCCATTTTAAGGAAACAGCAAGGTATTATAATCATATTAAACAAGCAGCTATAAGTGATACCCAAAGACTCAATTTTTGAAGAATTTTGAGTCTGCCGCTAACTTGATTCAGGGGATTATGCATGCAGTCATTTGATAAGTACCAAAAAAAATAAAAATACTTAATGCTTATCAGGACTCTTTCTTGTTCTAGCACTGTGTGTTCACAGTGCTTGTCTGTTCTAGAGCCTGATCCTGTTTAATGTGGAACAAATAACACCACTTGACCGTTTTCCAGAGTTTTGATGAGATGGATCACTTTTTTTTTTGCTCTTTGGAACTTTAAAAGTTACAATGTCCTTACTATTAATGCCCTGCATGGATGACATCCCTTTCTGATTCCCATGTGGATTTCCCAGAATCAGAGTTTTGTTAATTTCCTTTCTTCATCTACAACAAAAAGCAAGATTAAAAAAAAAAGTTTCCTTATTTGCTAAGGTTATGCCGCTAGTTTAATTTTCATGGGAGCATCGGAGTATTTTGAAGTGAGTAGCATTTACAAAGTCATTAGTTTTATGCAAACTAGGAAGGAAGATGAAAGAAAAAAAATTATCAATTATTTATAGATTGTTAAAATGTATCTTAGTGCAGTGCTACTATATAGAAATGACAATTAGCCAAATTTACCTTCTTTAATTAATAATGCATACATCATGCTCTTTGGGCAGCTAATCACCACTTCTATAAATTTTTTTTGACACTGTTGAAGATGCCAAGCACATGGATGAAGTGGAAATAAAACACACTGGTGTGAGTGTCCAACTTTCAAGTGCTTTTGTTTGCAAAGATATGCTAGTTAGCAAGGTGCCTACATCTCAAATCACTTAAGCTATTCCCATTTACTTACAGTACGTACTCTCTCTGGATGAAATATGAATTTAGCAGTTTGCTTCTTGCATATCCAAACACAAGGAATCAGGTTGTAGTACATTCGAAATACACCTCATTTTACTAAGGCGGGATAAAATACTAGGCCAGGCGTAAGTTTACTACAAACTCATTTTCTGCATTAATTCAAGCGGGAGGAAGTATCTTCCTGTTTTTCTGTCATTGGTTTGGATCAAACAATGGCCTAATGAGGGCAACCATTGCTGTATCTTTTTGATTTCCAGACTTTTTTTCCCTCTAAATGCAGCCCCATCACTTCCTGTATTATGTCAAATGCCATTCTGGAATTCTCCTTCTCCTTCTCCTTCTCCTTCTCCTTCTCCTTCTTCTTCTTCGCAGATAATAAAGTAATGTTACTAGAGATTTAGAGGTTCTTTCATAGATCTGCACTCTATAAACAAAATTCTTCTCATGCTTAAATTTCAAGATATGGCTATTTTGGGCGATGAGAAATGACAGTGTTGTATTGGGGTGACTTGAGAAACTTGGAACCAGGGACATTAAGTCCAGATGCTTAGAAAAGCAAGCAACGAGTGGAAAAGGACTTTAGTGTCTTTTCATGAGGGCAATTCATGTTTCTACTCGGAAACCTTTGTTCGCGATTAAGAACTAAACATACCTGATCCTTGACTGTAAAAACCATGAATTTATTTCCACATATTCTAAAAAGCAGCCAATGAAGAAGTATGGGACTTGGGAAAATATATTCCAGTCATTTCAAAGATGTATATCCACTCTTCATATGATTCCCAACTGTTTTTAAAATGTTGAGGTAAATTTAAATGTGCAACCAAAACTAGTCTGCATCTATTTCTTGAAAAAGACTCCTCAAATTTTCTAACTGATGCTTTCTTTCAAATAATTTTGTTTATAGTGCTCTAATTAGCTTCTGCAGAATTCTTAGCCTTGAGTGCGGCAGAATTTTTATGTTTTAATTATTTTTCGTTTTAATTATCTTGATTTTCTTCCATATATAAATTAATGAAGTTGTCTTTGTCAGAGATCTATAACTACTACTCTGTCCCGATTAATCTAATCGAATAGATATTTAAGAATAAGTGGATCTAATCAGAGTTGAAAACCTAAAGGTACTCTTTTATATACTAAGTTTTATTTCAATAGGCGCTCGTGCAAGTAATGCCTCTGTATGTGTGTAATTCAAGAAAATATAAGCCCTTAAAATGTGAGAAAAGAGAATTTGAGCGGAGGTCTGGGAAAGGACAAATGTAAAGAGGTCTAGATTCTGTAAAAGGTGAAAGTGCAAAGAAATGACAATCGTATTTTTCTTAATGTCAGAATAATCATGTCTTGCCAAAAGTATTTCAGACAGTGCATGTTATTAGATGCAGTTTTTCTGTTGCTTTCTCCTTAACATAAATTTACAATGGGAACATAGCTGCGATATGACAAATGAGCTCAGATACTTTTAGCTCTATTCTGGCAATCGGTAAGTGGTTAATCTTAATATTGTGAGCTGGGGGATGAATAGCTGTAGTTCAGATGTTGTGTCTATGACACTGGTTCTCCTAGAGATAGGTTTGAACCCTCCACTCAGAATCCTGATAGCATACAGCTTCAGATAAAGTGGAGCCTCTGCAGATACAGCTATATATACAATATATACAGTTAAGAAACCTTCCTACAGAAGTTCACGCTTTTCATAGAGACTAGCAGAAATAACACTGCAAACAATTGCCTGGAAATTCAACACTAAGGAGAAATCTGAACAATGCTTGGGAGCTAGATTATTATAATCAACATTAAAAGTAGAACAAACAGCAGAAAATAATTTTCTTCTGTAATATGTGCCCATTTTAAAGTAGCATTGCTTAGGCACAATATTATAGCATATATTCCTTATATATGTGTGCAACATTGTTGTCATTTACATCACTATTTTCCTAACCTTAGTCTAACATTACCATTACATCCTGTAGCATGAGACATGAGTTTACATGGGAATTTCATTGAATCAGAAAATGCAAGCTCCTAGTTCTCATGAATGACTTGTTTCAAAAGATGTCCCAGCAATCAGATGGCAAAAGTTCTGAGTCCTACATTCTGACTGGGTTAGTTGAAACTAACATTAAAAAAACAACAACACTTGAATATTTTAGTGATGTTTTGTCCAAAAGATCTGTAAAATATCCCTAGATATTCGGAGACTGGGATCAGAATTGATCCCAATCATAAATATCTCCTCCTGTTGCAAAAATAACTTAGATGTCTTCTTGCATTTTTTTTTGAAGCGTGGGGAAATTTTTTTCCTCTGGAGGATAACAATGCTTTCTTTATCCTTTTTAAAAATGTACATGCTATATTGTGATACATCACAATATATTTTGAATTGATACTGAAAAAGCAGACTGTGTATCAGATAGTTCACTTTATATATGGGTCTGTAAGAAAGTTTTACGATAAAGCACCAGTCTTCCTTTTAAATCATATTTTAAAACTGTGGAAAGCGAGTATTCTACCCTGTTTTTGTTTGTTATAAGCCGAGTATTTGCAATAATTTATGGACAGCTTTGAATTTATAAACACGAAGTCACTGCCAAATATTTTAACTATTCCTTCATGGCAAATTGTCTTTAAATACTGGCAGGATTTTTTTTTCCTGTTTTAACATTTACTTGTGGACCAGAAACACTTGCAGTCTATTGCCCCTGGCCTTCTGTGAGAATGTTAGTTAGCAATGCTCATAAAAACTCAATTCATCAATGTGAACATAATTTGCTATGAACAGAAAGCTCACAAAAGGGTGAATTTGTCAGATAGACAGGTGGCCTGAGATCTCTCCCTGATACTGAATGATATGAATAATAGATTCTGGTAAATGTATGCCAAAACTTGAGCTGTAAACACAGCTGCCTCCATTCCCTTCCAGAATAACAGCTCTGAAAGCAAAAGCTTAGGAGCCACAGTTCCACCTGAGGACTTAGCTTGTGCACACCCGTGCGAGCACGCACACACACGCACACACACACACACACACACACACACACACACACACACACACACACACACTGTCTCTCACTTATTCTCTCTCACACACAACAGAACATAAATCTTAAAAAATGAACACAGCCAGTCATTTCTTTCTTTTGGGGGGGGGGGGGAAGGGAGTGAGGGGAGAGAAGGCTTCATTCTCATTCCAGTAATGAACAATGAAGAAAGGAGAAATAAAGAGAAAATAATCAAAAGAACCAATTGTTTTTAAGAAAATCAATTGGATCTGAACAATAAAAATAAAAACCTACAAAAATGCACACCCCTTTGTGAGAGAAAATAAGGGTCCCCAAATTATGTGGCGAGCCATATTATATATCACAATCAATCAGAGTCATTCTGAATTCTCAGAATGCAGCGAATATGTTAGTGAACGCTGCCCAATTCCTGCCAACCAGATTTTTTTTTTCTAAGGATAAAAATGAATGAGAAATGCTGGTTTCCTATAACGTCTAAATTACAGGCTAAAGTTCTTGGGTTTATTCAGCGACTCACACTGGCGGGAAGATCCAAGCAGAAGAGAAATGGATAGCAGGCAAACACATCCATTTAATCCTGTCACAGAGAAATGGGGTCACTTTGCTAAAAGCACAGATATTCAATGAAAATGTTTGGCATCAGGTCTCATTTCCCTGTAATACAGTTTTCAAAACAAAGCAAAGCCAAAACGTCACCCAAACCAAATATAAAAGCACCCACTTCTTTTTATTAGCTAGGTATGCAAGAAAGCTGGGTTTTTTTCCCCCCTAACCTACCTTACCGCACAACCATTTACTTTTTAGTCAAGTGTGTTAGACTTTAATTGAATTAGAATTAGTAATGTAGCAACCGTCTTGTCACTTACACTAAGCATGCAGACTCAGATGCCTGGAAAGGCACATGGTGTAGTACTATAGCTAAAATCATAATTTATCTTGTTTTGTCCAGGAATGCCTATGTCAAAATAGAGCCAAATGTGGTCTGTAGCAATGGTATGGCCCCCAACCTTTTGGGCACCAGGGACCAGTTCTGTGGAGAGAGGTTTCTCCACAGACTGGAGAGGGCCTGGTTTTGCATGCTATAGATAGAGCTTCACTTGTTTGTGTGGATCAGTTGCTGGCATGCCGCGGACCAGTGCTGGACCACAGACTGGGATTGGGGATCCCTGGTCTATAGCATGCAGCCCAGAGGTGGGTTTCAGCAGTTCTGGAGAACTGGTAGCGGAAATTTTGAGTAGTTTGGAGAACCGGTAGTAAAAATTCTGACTGGCCCCACTCCCATCTATTCTCTGCCTCCCAAGTCCAAGCTGATCGGGAGAAAATGGGGATTTTGCAGTAACCTTCCCCTGGAATGAGGTGGGAATGGAGATTTTACAGTATCCTTACAGTAGCCTACCAAGCCATGCCATGCCATGCCCACCAAGCCATGCCATGCCACGCCCACCAAGCCAAGCCCACAGAACTGGTAGTAAAAGAATTTGATACCCACCACTGATACAGCCTATGTTTCTGGAACACAAAGACATTTTGCAGAAGAGGTCCAGGTAAAAACCTGTAATTTGCTATCTACAGAGAGCTTTCTCTTTTATAGCACTAATTGAATATGAAAGTACTGGATGCTTTTTGTCCGGAACGGAAATTTGAGGAGGTATATACAAGTCCTAAACAAAATAACTGACTTTCACCCATGTTTATCCTGCTTAATTACCAGGATTCATTTTTCGTAACCGGGAATGGCAGAACATTTATTTATGTTGGTTCCGCTGGACCATGAAATTTTGAAGGTATACTATGTAGCTTGAGAATAATTCATTATATTTCCCACTTTGGGGTTACAGAGTTGCAGTACTAGAGATGAAAGGGTCAGGAAAGTTTTTGGCAGGAACCTGAGTAAGGATTGTTCCATTCAAGTCCCTCTTTGATTTTTGAAAAGGGCTATTAGCTAGTATGGTTGTGAGACGTCCTCTTAAGAATTCTAATATTGTGCCCTCAATACTTTGACCACTGCTGTCATGGTTAAAAATGTTACTTCCTAGCAGAAGATGGAAAATAAATATAGTTGCATTAAAAACAGAGGCAAAAACAAATAGAAACAGAGGCAGAAACAGATACCACAAATAACATTGATTATAATTCATTAAACAATAATGGATTAGACTATGGCAGGTGTATAAGTATTCGTATGTTTGTTTGTTTTTTTTAAAAAAATAGCTATCAGGGTCTACATACCCTCAAAGAGAAAATACATATAATATTTGGGGTGGGGGTGAGCAGGGAGAATGGCTACAGTTCATCTTGGAGCATTTTGGATTATTGTGTCTTCTAATCTAGCTATCTTTCAGCTACCTAGACGTTAGCATTTAATATACATTTGGCCCAAATAAATAAAAATAAAGCATTATTCCATGGGCATATCTTTCCAGTGAGTTTCCTTTTGCCAACGACATGCAACTACACTATCTGATTCTTTTTCCTCTAGATATAAATGACTATGGATTTGCATTAGCTATAGCTCATGCAAGCATGTTCTAATATTTGTCATTTAGGGGATATGTTCTTTATAATGACTGTGGATTATGGAATCTTTTCATACCAATCAGAACCAACGCTTCTTTAAAGTTCTCAAAATATATCTCAGATATGAGACAAAGATGTTTTGTATTGATGACAGCCATGTGGTGCAGAATAGCAGCATAGGGTCTATCCTTCTTTATTTTCCACTGCAGCAGGAGGTGCTAAATCTACAATAAAAATAATTACAGAGATAATGTATATAATTGGACCTGCAAAAATCAGGACAGCCACAAGTTGGCAGTAAATAAATGCTATTTTCCTGGCATTTAGTGGCTATTTGGATTTTTGCATTCTTCATATGGTAGGCCTAGGATTCATCCTCCTGCCTGTCTAACCATGGAATAAAGATGACCTGCCAATCATTTTAAATGACATTATATGACATCATTTTAAAATGTTGTCTTCAGCTCACCCCCAGCCCATATTAAATGGACCTTAAATTCATCTTTACCTACGGTATTTCACTTTAAAAGTAGCATTTCCACTTTTTATTGACCCATGAATGGAGTTTCACCATGTAAATGATTTCTCATTGGTGGCCACTTTAGGCTGCTGGGGACATAATCCTTCCCCTCTGGCCTATAGGCATTCTTCTCCAGAGCCATTCTGCTTTTGATAACATGAGACTGTGGTTCTTCCAAACCAGGCTCTTGCCTTGTACCTCCCAGAAGACGTGATGGGTAACTGTAGAGGGCCGAGGGAATGGCCTTGAGAGACAGGAGAAAGAACTGCTACCAAGACAACAATCAGATAAAAGCGGCTGGAGTCCAGCACAACGTCACATGAATAGACATTTCCCCCACCCTTGTTCATATGAATATGAAAGGAAGGAGAAACACATTCATACTTGCAAGAGCCTGCTACATCTGACCTATATAGCAATGGTTTCCTAGTCTGATCTACTCTGAAGGGCTGTCAATAACTCCCCACAGTATTATTTCTCACCCTGCCTATAGGGGTGGGGATAAGGTCCCAGGTCTCCAATTGCATGAAGCTGAGCCCTGATGGATGAAGAGACACCTCCTCCATTTCTCCTGTCATCCTGGCGATCGGATGGAAGAGAAGCAGGGAGGATGGAGCTGATTATTTACCTCCCTGATCTGATCTATGGAGCTGAACTAAGCAATGAGACACCTGGCAGATAAGGCCTTTGTTGCCAGGGCTTGTTAGCCAGAGCAAAAAAGTAACGACAGGTGCTCTCTCTCTGCATGTGTGTGTGTGTGTGTGTGTGACTCGTGTGTGTGTGTGTGTGTGTGTGTGTGTGGTGGAGAATATAGAGAAATGGGATAGATCCAGCTTCAGCCCACCCAACCCTCCAGGTCAGATTTTGACAGATGGATAAACCATGGATATAGCCACCTATCAAAACTTGCCTCCTCCTGCAGCCCCACCCCCACCGCATGTTAGAGAGGGATTGGTGGACGATTTTCCCGCTGGCAGGAACTCCACCAGTTGTTTTCATTAACTCGTCCTGCATTAAATTTTTAAGGATGGCAGTAGCTGATGGCTTTGGCAGGATAGGTCTTGGCAGTCGGAGCAGAACAATTTTTGCTGGCAGATTTTTCTGCTGCCTCAAGGACTGGAAGAAAACATTTTAACAGAACTGAGAAGAAGAGCCCTTAGTATATGCACCAAGCACTATGACCTTTGAGGTAAACCACAACACATATATTAAGCCTTTTTTAAAATACTGTTTTAACTCCATTCACACACCAACTCTGACAAATGGGAAAAAGACATAAATTATTTCCTCCTCTCCAGTTATATGTTCTATTGAATTATATTTATAACTAACGATGGGAGCTAGATGTGCAAAAGACAAAAAAAGAATAGCATATTCATTTCTCCGGGTTCTTGCTTTTACTCAACGCTGCTTCATCACTGTGATATTTTTCTTTTTTATTGTTGCTTCTCAATTCACTTCCTTTTTTTAACCATGTATATGCATTTACCCAGAGAGGAGAGCTCCTTGCAGCCTATGTAATAGCTCTAATCAAGGAGCCATAAACCATTGCACAGAAATAATAGCTATGACTAGAATGAAAACTGTTTTAGTACATTCTGTCAATGGACAGTTGAAAAAAGCTGGCAACCTGGAGCTATTTTCAAATGTCTTTTTCAGATGCTTCCAGACACCTGTCAGATGCTCTCTGACATAGAGAGTCTGCTACAGATGTACTACTCCAGGTACTGTTCTTACCTTATAAGGCAAAATACTACAGGAAGGGATGGAAAGAAAGTTCATGGTTACTGAGCATGAGAAACTGGATGATTCCAGCAAAACATTTGCTCTCCTAATGTTTGCTCTTGGAGTTATTTAATGAAGGACTCATATCAAATTAAAAAAAAGCAACAAGATATGGAGGGGTTTTGGAGACAGCAGCAGGATCATTCCTGGTATTTGATGAATGTTTCTAGATCATTTATATATGCACAAATCTATAGGAAGCCCCAAACCATCCTAAACTATTTTATTACACTATGTATTTTATTGTCTGAAAACAAGCCAAGGTGCAAGCATCTCATATCAGCCAAGCCATTTCGATTGCTTAGACATAAAACCACACAAGTACCTTTTATTATAATGATTAATAATAAAATAATTCTTTAAAAAACAACAACAAATAATAATGTACCACTCTAACTCGATACTTCAATGCTGCTTAAAGTGGCTCTTCCATTTTGCCTATTGGTTGGGACCAGCTCTTATTAGCTTGCTATATCTAGAGGAGCCATCAGTCTACCTCATTTTGATGGAAAGGATAATATTTTTTTATTTACTCCATACACCAATTCCGTTATCATGTCTAAATGGAAAATTAGAACTAAAGTAGATTCTGGAATTGAGTGATTGGATTGAGGAAGCTGAGTGATGTGTAACTTAGGTCTTGCCAAAGGAAGTACATTTTCATCCACCAAATAGTTATTTATTATTTATTTTATTTATATCCTGCCTTTATTATTTCTACAAATAACTCAAGGTAGCAAACATATCCAGCACACTTTCTTCCTCTTATTATCCTCACAACAACAACCACCTCATGAGGCGAGTTAGGCTGAGAGACAGTGATTGGTCCAAGGGCAGCCAGCTGGCTTTCATGGCTAAGGCGGGACTAGAACTCATACTCTCCCACTTTCTAGCTGGTGCCTTAACTACTAGATGAAACTGGCTCTCTTAACTTGGGGAATTCCCTACTAGAAGATGTTGAGATGTTCAACAACTTGATTGGCTTTAAAAAGAGATTAAACCTATCATTGCAGGAGCAGGCTTTCAATGGCTTTGAGTCCTTTTGGGTAATATTATATTTAATATGAGATGCAACATAGGTTAATAGCTGGGGGAGAAAAGAGTAGGAAAGTATTACTGCATTCTAGCCCCGCTTATGGGTTTCCATAAGCAGGTTTATGCAATAATGGCTCTTTCTATGTCAGAGTTAGAATTTAAAACTGCATCAGGAAATATCACTCTACGCTGTTAATCAGAATCTCTTAAAATAATGCACCCTGCCATTTTGGATAGCTCCTGTGAGCTTTGAGGGGGGCACAAGTCTGTTCTTCCTCTACTGTACGTATAATTGGATACAAAAGTTCTTACTCTGCTGTTTTCAGAGAGTGCGAGAGGTAAAGGGAAAGTAGGTGCAGTTAAAGCTTTTATTGGACAAACTTCAGTCACTCCGACTAAAGCCTCCAGAGGCTTTTATTCTCAATCTGCTTTCCTTGCTGCCTGGAGGAGAGCTTTGTGAGCCTCCAGAGTGTGTTATCAGCTGAAGATAGAGCAACAGAAAATATCTCCTTCATTTTTTTCCCCTGTACCTTTGTGATACAAAGGCATAATCATAGGTTTATAGTTGCGGAAATCAACATTTAAAAATAAAATAAAATAAATGGTTGCATTAATTCTGGGTAAAAAAGTAACTTTGCTGCGATATTTTCCCAGTGGACAATGGTAACAGTGGAGGTGATGAAGTGTAGATGAGACAAGGCCAGCTCCCTTGGCTGCATCAAGATTCAGAATCTCCAGAATCGATCAAATCAGGATCACAGTACCAAATAAGCTTACTTATTTGAGTGGAGAAGAGGGAGCACACTGAATGCTACCTATCCATTAGTCAGAGCAGAGGAGAGGGACAGGTGAAGAGAAAAAAAGATGCACACAATGATCTTGTGTGACACTGATGACCTCTTTGCATTTGGTTGGAGACTTAGAGAGGAAGCTTTTCCTTGTTCATCAGCAATACAACCCTTATTCTAAACTTTGTGTGGGCTGCTTCTCGTATTTGCAGAAATGTCCACACCCAGACAACTTTCTGCCTCTACTACAGGCCTCCTCATTAGATGGGGTTCTCAGTGACAAAAGTTATAGCCTTATGTAATTTAACAAGGGCTAAACTGACCATACATTTAAATAGAGTATGAAATGTAATCTATTTAAAAGGAAATGGCAAGGCCTAACTGAAACTGCAGTGAAGTAAGAACCCACCTTTGAGTTGATTACAAATGATTGCAGTCTCCCTTGGTCATGTGAACACATTTTGGGGGCATTCTGCAAAACACACTTTGGATAATCTGGATTCGGCATTATGGCGTGATCTGTTTAACAACTGTAATGGCTCACTTAATGATCATCATAGGAACATTTTTAAAATTGAGTCAGGTCGACTTATGACTACACCAACCTATCACCAAAATTCTGGGCTCAATTGTAATTATAAATCAAGGATTATCAGTATCCAAAGGTCAGTACTCTACCATGTACATAAGTAAATTTTATTTGTTGTTAGAAGGATTAGCTTTGATGCAAACTTTGTCTAGTAAAATCCTGTCAACAACCTGATTAGCTTAACGTTTTCAGTTTTTTTCTTAGTAGGCAATCAAGCAAATTATGGGTGAATTTTTGAAATAGTTATGGATACTCAAAATATTTCAGCCGATCAGATCACAAGACAAAGATGATGTGCCTCCAGGGACCAACGGTGTCATACACTGAAAGCCATTACAGAACCTGCTGTAATCTAAACTTTGTTCGCAGTACTATTTGTAGGAAAACTGCAAATAATGAACACTCTCCTAAGAATCATCACCTGCTTGCAGATAAATCATGATACATAAAAGGCTAAGCTGATCGGATAAATTATTCACATTGAATAATTTGCTCATCTCTAGTTTTCAGCCGGCCCAGATAATTCACAAGCAGTAAAAAGCCATAAATTGTCCTTGGTGGATAATCTGGCCAGCTCGATCAGAAAGTTTTCGCCATAAACTAGGAAAGAGGCATTTATGCACTACCTCATTCCCCAACTCAGGAGAACATGCTTTATATCTGCGGGATAGCAAAAACATTTCCCCCCTTCCTCCAGATGTCTCTTTTTCCTTCCAGAAGTTGCAGTGCATTGGACAAGCAATAACAGATGATGAACACATGCATAACTACAAATGGGCAAGCTGATTGTTTTCAGAATTGGTATAAACATTTGCTCTTGGATTGAGATTTAGCCCATAGCAAATCTTTACATTTGTGTTGTAAACCTCTGACAAAAAGAGTTTATAGTGGAAGTGCTGATGGTGAGAAAACACGGTTACGATCAGGAAAGCAAATGGAGGAAAGTGTCAATTTTTTAAACTTCCATATGTAGAACCCATCAGCAGTTTCTATACCTAATTTGGTTAAATTTTCAAATGTGCTGCTGCTGCGGATTTCACCTAGGAGTTTCCCAGGTTGTGGGGTTTTTTTGGCAGAAACAGGGCTCTGCACCCATCCACATTCTTTCCACACTGTATATTCACGTAGAGAAAAGAATCGAAATACGATAAACATCTCTTGGGTAACTAGTTTTATAAGCAAAATAGCTAAAGAACCTTTTTTTCATCCCTAGCAGCAAAGAAACATGAATGGAATATGTGAGTTGGGAAGTCAATAGAGGAATCAAACACCGTACAGCTAGTCCTCAGCATACGACCACAATTGCACTCAAATTTTTTGTTGCTAAGTGAGACCGGTGTTAAGGGAATGTTGCTCCATGTTATGATCTCTCTTGCCACAGTTGTTAAGTGAATCACTGCAGTTGTTCAGTTAGCAACACAGATGTTAAATGAATCTGGCTTCCCCATTGACTTTGCTTGTCAGTCACAAAAAGTGATCACATGAGTTCAAGAGATTGCAACCATCATAAACAGTAGCCAGTTGCTAAGTGTTTGAATTTTGATCACATGACCAAGGGGATGCTGCAACGATCATAAGTGTGAAAAATGATCATAAATAACTTTTTTCAGTGCCATTGTAACTTTGAGTGGCCACTAAATGAAAGGTTAACTACCTGACATTGACTACCTGTAGTGGACTGTGCTCAAAATCTATGGATCTTGGGAGCCATTCTTGGAACAATAAGGTATTTCATAAACTAACTTGTGATGGTAGAACTTTCTACTTCTGCTGTCCTATCTTTGTTACTCATGTTCTAATAGGCTGGATATTTGCAGCTCAGAAATGTTAGCCCTTCCATTATTCATATCAATGTCTCCATTCTGTATGTATCTGAAAATAAGTTTACTAGTATGAATATAAGTAGAAACAACTAACATTTTCAATTGCGTCATCCAAGAGTGAGATGATTTCTTAGACATTGGTGGTTTATTCTGCAACCAGGAAACATTCTCTTTTGGGCTTTGTAGTAACAAAACATCTGTTGAAAAAACAATAGAGGGAAAGCAAATAGCTGCAAGGAAAACTTGAAAATGTATCAAATATAAATGTTGGAAACTATGGCCAAAAGTAGTTCTGGAATTAGAGGATCCTGCAGATTTCCTCATACAGAGGGGAAAAGGAAGGAGCCACAATTTAACACAAAGCAACAGGTATTAGCTAGGAGAATTAATGGTACAAAGTACAGAAAGGGGGAAATTTAGGTTCAGGATCAAGGAAAAACCATGACACTGAGAGTAATTAGAATGAAGGGGAGACCACTAGACCTAGTGACATTCCACGTACACCCTCAACAGTACAAAGAAACAAGCCTGTGTAAAAAGATTACATTGACTTGTAGCACAATTAACACAATTATATCATTGCAATAATACACACCAGTTGAATTTGACTCCACTTGAACAGCTGAGAGTTATACTGAAAACAAATCAATCGAACCTAGCTAATTAGAATATAACAAGTAGTTTGAAATTATGCAAAGCTTAAAGTCTTTTAACTCATTCATAATTCTGCCTCTAAATTAGTAAGTGAATGTCAGTAACTTCATATGCCTGCTGCAATAAATACAGAGAACAGGATATGTTTTGTCAATAGGCACCCTTAATGCAAACTGGATATGCAAGTAGGAAATAATAAGGTTGTTTAATGGCTAATTAATTAATTCAGGCTTCAAGATAAAATCAGGACCCTGCATGCTAATCAGGTGATTGATTAATTGCTACAATCTTAATAATTAAAGGTTATAAATAGAAATGCATGTAATGATATTCTACGCTTTTATTCCCCATTGCTTATCTGTTTTCCATATATTGACTGATGGACACAATATAGTCTTTTGTCATAACTAATCCTGAAGTTTTCTCTCAAGAGAGTAGGCTGATGACTTATTATTTACTCCATCAAAAATATTAAGATACAATTCTGTCAGAATTAAGCACTTTTCAGGATTATTGATTCCAATGGGCAAGTTAATTATGTGTTTGAATTTCTCATATTAAATCCATTAAAATTAAAAGGGTTCTTTTATTGGTAGTTCAGCATTCCATTGGCAAGTAATATAATAAAATTATTTTACATACCCATCAATACATCTAAAATGACAAGTCTCCTTCATGTCACACTCCAGCCTGGTGACTCTATAAACAGGTACTGTACATGTTAAATTCTTGGCAATGAAATAGAAATGATCTGCCATGTCTCCTTCCAGAACAAATTTAAAAAAAATAATAAAAACATTTTTCAGTCTAGTCTACAAGCTAGGATTTCCACCCTTGGCCTGCCACCTAAGTACTGACCACATTGGGTATTTAATTTTTAAGCTCTCTAACTAGCCACTCAATACTTCTTTGCACCTTCAGCACCATTTTTTTTTTGTTTTAAAAGAATATTTTTAGGACTTCTTAATTGAATGTCCATCTGGATATTCTGTTACTCCATTCAGCAGCCACCCATCTCTGTAAATTGTGCTTGTAACATCAGTGAACAATGCTCAGTGAATGATCTCTGTGGGTACAGCAACCCATCTTTTGGTGACTAAGCCTCTGGGCTCATTGTCACACTGCCAACTGTAGCATGTACCTGCCCTGGTAATTTTATATAAGGCCTGTCTCAGGAATTTGTCTTTGTCTCATCCCCCACTCCACCTGAGATTAGTTTAAAACAGCCAACAGTTTGTTGTGGTTCACCAGCAGCCTGCGGAGCTGGCAGCAGAGTCAGACAGTGAGGAGGCTGGGGAGGAACATGGGCCAGTCCTGGAGTTGTGGGAAGGCTCAGATGAGGGCTCTGCGTCGGAGGCAGAGAAAAGGCCACCTGGGAGGTAAGTGCTGCCTCCGGAGTCTCCAGAGTTGGACCTCAGCAAGGCAGAGGAACAGGGGAAGCCTGTGCCCAGTGTGCGCATGCGCAGAGCTGCCAGAAGGCAAGAATAGTTAAAACAAAAGGGACAACTCAGGAGTAGGGCTTGGAGATGATTGGCCCCTCCCATAAGACTTAAAAGAGGAGCAAAGGCACATGGGCAACATTGTTAATTCTGTGCAGTTTAAAGTCTGAAGCTCTGTTTGATTCTGGACTCCGTGTGGCTTTGCCAATTAGGTCTTTGGCAGTGTGTCAAGGGAGATAAAGGTGGGTGATTATCAGCCTTATCCCGAAGGACTCTTTACAACTATGTGGGACTCATCTGTGAGTGAAAAGAATTCACAGCTGTTAAAATAAATCAGGTTTTTGGGACTACTCATGTGTTTTACTGACTCAGGAGGCCTAGGTCAGAACACACTTATACTAAACAAAGTTTTCCCTTCCTCCCAACATAATCATTGTTATGGATATGATCTAGTGTGTTTTTAGTGTGGATGATGAGGCAGTCTGACACTTGACCACAAAGCAGGGCACTGTCTTTTATAGTCATTTTGGACTGCAGGAAACACTGGTTTCCACAGGTACATAGGCCTGATTGGTGCTTTCCAATGCTCTCTTCAGGTTTATGTTGGCTCCTTATATACATGGTTTTAGTGCTCTTTCGAACAATCATTAGACCCTAGACAGCACAGAAGATCAAAAGAAGATATCCAAAGCACCTGAAGGCAGGACAGGAAGCAATGGTTGGAAACTGATCTTGGAGAGAAGTAACCTAGAACTTAGGAGAAATTTCCTGTCAGTGAGAACAACCAATCAGTGGAAAGACTTGCCTCCAGAAGTTGTATCATTGAAGGTTTTTAAAAAGAGATTGGACAACCACTTGTCTGAGATGATCATGCAGAGGTGTCAAACTGGCAGCCTGCGGGCCGGATATGTCACGCATAGGCCATGCCCACCCCAGCTCCGCAAAGGGGAAAAACATCACGAAACGTCATGTGATGGCAACGTGACATGACAAGTTTGACACCTGTGGTATGAGATCTCCTGCTTGAGCAGGGACTTGGACTAGAAGACCTCCAAGGTCCCTTCTAACTCTGTTATTCTATTATCATGTTAAATTAGGAAAAAGAGGCTGGGTTCCATCTCCTGTGCTGTGCTGGTTTAGTTTCCAATTAGTGTATTAGAAGCTTTCTGCTCTTTTTGCCAACAAGAGTCTGGGGAGCCTATAACTTTTACATTTTTATTACCTTATTACTTTATTACATTATTTATTAAAATACATACATACATACATACATACATACATACATACATACATGCATGCATACATACCTACATACATACATAACATCTTACACTCTATTTCATGACAATGGGGATGCAGACCTCTCTTCTCCAAAATCTTGCTCCAATAATTAATCCTAGGATAGGGATCTTCTCACTGGCACACCTAATCTAACCCTCCAGTGTAGGCCATCTGCCTTGCAAGGCTTGAGTAAGGCCTTATTCTTCTTTAAAGTTTCCTACAAGTGTCTGAACATCGAGTAGTGAGGGCTACCCTTGCAGTTGGCAGAGTCTGCAAAACTAGTTGTGCTTCAGACTGAACAGAATGCAAAGAAGGAGCAATAGCTTTAATTAAAGAGCCAGTTCAGTCTAGTGGTTAAGGCACTAGGTTAGAAAGCAAGAGACTGTGAGTTCTAATCCTGCCTTAAGCATGACTGTCAGCTGGGTGACTTTGGGCCAGCCACTCTCTCTCTCAGCCCAATTCACTTCACAGGGTTGTGGTGATGGAGAAAATAAGAGGAGGAAGGTCTATTAAATATGTTTATCGCCATGAGTTATTTATAAAAATAATAAAGGCAGGATACAAATAAATAAAATAAATACCAATAAATAAATAGCTTCTGCATTCCTCATCTTTCTGTCCCTACTCTGAAGAGTACTGGGAATAACAAAAACATTGGCAATTGCAATAGGATTAGGGAACTTGAAGGTTCCTTCCAATTTAACACTCACATTATCCAAGTATAGATTTATCTGAGATTAGATTTTACGAACCATTTTCACAAATGTTACCATCCAATAGAAATATGCAATGCAGATAGTAGACAGGAAATGTTCAATGTTGATGGTGAGTTTAGAGTGGAGTGGAGTGGAGTGGAGTGGAGTGGAGTGGAGTGGAGTGGAGTGGAGTAGAGTAGAGTAGAGTAGAGTAGCGTAGCGTAGCATAGCATAGCATAGAATAGAATAGAATAGAATAGAATAGAATAGAATAGAATAGAATAGAATAGAATAGAACTGGAAGGGATCTTGGAGGTCTTCTAGTCCAGCCCCCTGCTCAAGCAGGAGAACCTATACCATTTCAGATAAGTGACTGTCTAGTCTCTTCTTAAAACTCTCCAGTGATGGAGAAGAGTTTCCCAAAGGTAGTAGCTTAGACTGATCACTGCTGGAAACAGGATGTGATTAGTTTAGCTAGACCTTGAGCTCAGTTCATTAAAGTAATATGTTTGCTGCCAACCATCAGAGAAATTCTCTTTAACAGCACATAAGCACAAACTTTTCTAAAAACGGGGCTATTGGGGGGGGGCGAAGAAAGTAAAAGAAATGCAGCTCCTTGGCAGTTCAGCCCCACAATATTTGCAGGGTAATAAATGCAGGCAGATTGTTCAGTGCCAGATGTCTGTTATTCATACAGCAACTTCTCTCTAGGTCAGAAGAGAGCCAGGTTAAGCCAAGTACCAACAGCCAAGCTGTGTACAGTACTTTGTGGATGAACCTTGGAACTTCAGAAGTACAATGGGAGTAATTGCATCTTAAACAATGCCACCCATACTGAGAAGGCAGATATTTCAGTTCAGTAAGAAAAGAGGAAGGAAATTCCTTTCATAACCAAGAGCTGCTGAAATTCAGGGAGAGGAAAAACCCTTTCAAAAGTCATTAAGGCCACAATTCGTTTCGTTGACCTAAGTCACTTGAAACCAACCGAAAATAAATATTGTCTCTGAAACTAGGGCAGTGCCATGGCCTTAATTACAAATAACATAAGAATGTGGCAATATAATAAAGGCTTTCTTGATTTTGGGATATTTCTCAGCTGGCCTTTTAGGGATCGTGCGTGTAACTCAGCACCAATTCCAGTTGACCCATGGGTGACTTTTAAAACACCTGAGACTTTCTTGAAATTCAGGTGAACTCTGCAAATCACCATGTGCTACTGTGATGCAAATTGTCTCTCCTCCCTCCCCACAATTATAGGAGGTTCATTCAAAATTTCAGTGACAATGAAGAAGTGGTCCTTATCCTCACTCTTCAAAGTTCTGGCCATTGCAAGCATCCCCATGGTCGCATGATTGTGATTCAGATACTTGGCAATCAGCTTGCACTTAGGATACTTGCAGTTTCTCATGGCTACATGATCGCCATTTGTAACCTGCTCTGCCGACTTCCCACAAGCAAAGTTAATGAGGAATCTTGCAGAGAAGGTAAAAAAATCATCCCTAAACTTCCGGTGCAGTCCACCATGCCTTCCTTCCCTTGGCTTCCCTTCACTTGCCTGGACCCCTGCCTCCTCCCTCAGCCTCCTTGTATTTATGCCACACCACAGTTCTCCACTCCCTTGACTTACAGGCATGCAGCCTGACAGAGTCTCCCAGGCTTCTCCCATCTTTTGGGGGCATCCTTACCTGGGATGCCTGCCACTTCCCAATTAACAACCCTCAAGTCTTGGGGTAACAATGGCAATTGGGACTGGATTTCCATCATCAAGTGACACAGTCCTATGAAGTCGTGCTTTATGATTGCATCGATCAGAGATGGCAATCCTAGTCTCAATTGCCATTGTAATAATCTGAGGATACCCATAAATCTGCAGATTTGGGCTTATGAAAGAACATGGATTGCAACCTGCTGCCACTCACACAGGCTGTAAGAACTAAACAGAGCAGGTTCAAAGTCCATCCACCAAGAAACATCACATGGTATACTATAGCATCACATTACATCACAATGTTTTCCTCTGTAAATGCAAACAAGCAACTTCTTTGGAGGGAATAAACTTCTGCAGCCTTGAAAGGGTTACCTAACTCTCTACTTTTGCAGCTTGGCTGACTCCAACTTCGGGCACTGAAGGAGATAACAGTGAACCTGTACTATAAAAGTAAATTACTATCATGAATATTAAGCATCAAGAATATAATAAACACTACTGCTTACAGGAGTCTGATTTATTGATACTGATTTGCTTGTAAATTATCACTCATTTTCATTTTTTCTTTTTTTTTTTGAGGAACATGTGCAGAATAAAATGTGGGGGACACTCTGGGGGGCTCTGACATCTGCCACTTAATTCAGTTCTAACACCTTTGAGGTAGGCATATTTTGTTGTAGGCTCCTTCTCACTCCTACTGAAGTATGTACGGGTTTCTATTTGTATCTTTTTTTTTTTTTTTACATCTCCCGAACAGGAAATGTCACTTTCTGTTGAGTTACCTGCTTAATGGAAGAGGTGTGCATGTGTGCGCGCATGTGAATGAGTCACTTTGGATGCATTCAAAGTGATTTGTGCCCTGTAATTTCTTTATTTTGTAGCTGCTTTTACTACCTTACATGAGATCAAGTTGTCATATCACCCAGCATTCATCACCTGTTAGGTAGACAAGAAGGAAAATAGCTTAGACACTAAAAGTTATTGCTAATTTAACCTCTTCTTCCCAGAATGGCCGTTCTTTTGTTTATTAATTTTGCAAACATTCAGATATGTTGGTTGATCTGTGACATTTGTCTCTATTCTCTGCTTTCTCCTGTCCCCAGGCTTTTTGATAATTTTTGATCATTAAGTGCAACTGCATATTAGCCAAAAATAGCAATAGCAACAGCAATAGCACTTAGACTTATATATCACTTCACAGTGCTCTACAGCCCTCTCTAAGCAGTTTACAGAGTCAGCATATTGTCCCCAACAATCTGGATCCTCATTTTTCAGAGAAACTTGAAGCTTTTATGGAATCTTTTACTCCTAAGCAACCAACAGAAGAGAATATTCTGTCCGAGTTGAAGCTGCTGCTCTCCAAGTTGGATTGTTTTCTTGCAGATGTTTCATTACCAAACTAGGTAACATCAAATATCCCATCAAATATGCACACACTTCTAAGCAAATAGAAAATTCCAAGCCTGACCCTTTTTATTGTTGTTTTATAAATTTGAGAAATGTGCCTATCAATTCTCCCTTAAATTTTCACCTTCAAAGGATTCCTTTTCCTCTTTTTTAAAAAATGTACTTCTGGCTAATGGTGGAAAACATTTTTTTTAAAGTGCTCTTGCATGGAAGTAACTTGAATCTATGTACTTTGCCCTCTCATATTCACCCTCGCTCTCTTGAAATACCTAATAGAAGGGTAATTCTGGTTAGGCACACTCAAATGGAAATCCTGAAACAAATTCAGGGTACAAAAACCCTCCCAACAGCAATTGCTGTGCTCATGCTTACCTTAATTCACAGACCTGTGTTTGTTTACAACCGTACATGTACAGACACTGATGCTATATTGCGAATGAGGAGTACGTGAACATTTCACAGTTTTGTAAAACTACAGGGGATGAGAATTTAGCTTCTGACACATGGAAACAAATCAAACTGCAAAGCCTGCTAAAAGAGGCTTTATTCTATCATTGATCCTCTTGGCACTGGGGTTTGGGATTGGATATCTCACAGCATGATTTTAGCAGCAGAAAACTTTAGCACAACGGGACTGAAGGGTTAAAAAGAGGAGGAAAGATTATGGGCATGGTTTGATAGAACAGAAGCAAAGTGCCGGGGTTACTAACTCCTAGGATGTTCGGCAACAGGCCTGAAATTCTGCTAATGTTAGAGCTTTCTTACCTGCACTCTAGGTCTGACATTCTATTAATTAATTAAATTAATTTAAATTAATGGATATATCATGGAATGGTATTTTTAATACTTTTAATTTTTTCAGTACTGTTTTGTGTTGCCTATGCTGGTATCACTTTGGGATGTGGGTTATTCTGATGTTGAAAAGTATTTTTTAGAAATTCTAAATTAGCATTTTTGTCTCTTAGCTTTAGTTTGATTCAACCCCTCCATTGCATGGCACTCATTTTAGTAACCATCAACACTTCATAGAGGAAAAGTCTGCTGACTTGGCTTCTATTAGACTTTGCTATTATTTATTCACACACATACCCTCATCATGGAGCTCCTAGGAAGGATGAGCAAAGAATGCCACGAGGGAAAACCAAGAATATATGGTATATCCCAGCAGGGCCAAGCAAGATGTGAGGATCTTCTCAACTGTCCCACTAAATCAAGTATTGGACAGTAACTATGTACCATGTTTCCCCGAAAATAAGACAGGGTCTTATTTTCTTTTGAACCCCCCCCAATAAGGTCTTGGCCTTATTATCGGGGGTTCTTATTATTTTGGGGGTGCAGGTGGCGGCGACTGTGGGACTGGATGTCCCGTTGCTGCCGTCTCCTCTGCTTCCTATTCTTCGCGCCGGCCGAGCGGCCCAAAACATCCCACCCTACCCCAATGGCAACAGCTGCTTCCCTTCCCTGCCATCTCTTTATTGAGAGGGGTGGCAGGTGTGGTGGGGGAGAAGCAAGACGCATGGAGCGAGATGTGGCTCCCCTTGCTGTTTCTTCTCCCCCCCCTCACTGGGCATGACAGTGCCCCTGCCCCTCACTTAGCCACCCGCCCCCTTTAGGGATGCAATTTGGGGGTGGCAGATAGGGCGGGTGAGAAGCGGGACACGCGTCTTACCTTTCCAGCTCTGTCGTGTTCCTTGCTGTTGTGTCTAGGGAAACGCACTGTAAAAGAAAACCTTCTCGCGAGTTCAATCAAACTTCTTGAACTTGCGATAAGATTTTCTTTTACAGCGTGTTTCCCTGGACACAACGGCGAGGAAAGCAACAGAGCTTGAAAGGTAAGATGCGCGTCTCATGGCCCAACACGTCCCACCCCAACCCAATGGCAACAGCAGCCTGGCTGCTTTCTTTCCCTGCGGTCTCTTTATCAAGACAGGTGGCGTGTGGGGTGTGGGGTGTGGGAGCAGCAAGATGTGTGGAACGAGACATGGTTCCCCTTGCTGTCTCTTCTCACCCCCCCCCTTGCCAGTCATGGCAGGGCTCCTGCCCCTCACTTGCCCCCTTTAGGGATGCAATTTGGGGGTGGCAGATGGGGCAGGTGAGAAGTGGGACACAGGTCTTACCTTTCAAGCTCTGTCACTTTCCTAGCCATTGTGTCCAGGGAAACACGCTGTAAAAGAAAACCTTATCGCGAGTTCGAGAAGTTTGATTATTTTCGGGGAAACATGGTAGGAAGATGTCAGAGGCAGGAAATCACTATAGTCACAATGGCAAAGACATCTCTTCATACAGTGCGGGAGAAGGCAACAGTAAACTTCTAGCTTCCTATGGAGGACTCTTTCCCCTTCATTCATCAAAAGGTGACTTTTGACTCAATTCCTAAATAAAGGTAAAATGGCAGCCCCATCAATAGATCGATAATTACTCCTGTTGACAGAATACCATATAACAGGAGTGTCAAACTCAAGGCCCACAAGCCAAAACTGGACCATGGGGTGCTTAAATCTGGCCCACGGGGCTGGCCTGAAAATAGCAAAGGACCAGTGCTTCTGGCAGCTAAAACTTTGTGATTTTGGCCAGAAAAGTGCTGCAGGAGGCTGTCCAGGCTGAAAATGGGGCACGTGGCGGCCGCTCACGGCTCCTATATAGCCCATTTTGGCCAGCAAAGTGCTGCAGGAGGCATCTATCCTGTCCCCCCTCCCCCCTTGGCCAGCCCATGGAGGAGAACTGCAATGTTGATCCAACCTGAAAGAAATCCAGTTTGATACCCCTGCCATATGAGAATTCCTTTATTGCCTAAATTAATTTCCTGGAGTGTCTTTCTCAATTGTTGATAATTTTATCAGCTTTTCCTTCTATATCATTAACAACTGCTATGATTCACAACCATGGCAAAAAAAAAAAAAGGTTGTAAAATCAAAGGAAAGGAAAAAAAAGATACGTTTCAGTTTTGTTTCACTGTGGATTATTCAACTACGTGAATTCAAGTAATTCTTTCCATAGCAAGTCACGAGCTATATTTATCAGTGGCAATTCAATTCATTGACTTGATGTATCTAAATGAACAAGGGCTGATTATTTCATAAAACAGTGAATAGAACAAGAAGGTAACTTATTTAGTCACGTACAACATGTTTTTCTAACAATATAAGAATAGAAGCAGATCCCTAAAAAAAGGACAAAGATATCAAAATATATGGTATTGAAAGAAAATATTACTATATCTTCAATGGACATTCAGGTTTATACAAACCATGATCATTTGTGAAGATTTAGCAGCCGAAATCTGTACAGCCCAATTCCATTTACACAATTCTAATTGGTCAGATGGGGAAATTTTCAACAGAAGCAGACAACCTCTTTAATGCTAAGGCCACCTTTGATCTTTCAGGAGCCACATTCAGTAGAAGAACAGGATGGAGACAAACAAAACCAAATAAAATTGATTGAATACAATTTCATAATCTTGCTCACCACCTTTTCAATATTTTCTTTCCAACACATTAAAAATCTGAATTTGGCAGGAACTTTGGAGGAGTTTATGCAATCACACCAAACCTTTGGAGAGCCAGAGGTAGTAGCACTGAGGCCTCAGATTTTAAAGATTTTTGTTTGTCCTTGTTTGGCACTAAAAAGCTATCCATTACTTCTTGCATGAATATTGGTTAATCCTGGGTTAATTAATTCTCTGATTCTTGAAAATCTTTTCCCTTTATTAAAATCAACAATACCACAACCTCTGTTTTATTTTTTAAAAAATCCTAGAATGTTTTAGAATTTCTTTCAGATTTCTTTGAGTAGTCTTATTTATTGTTTTAAAGAGTTAGTCCATGCCACTGTTGCCTTACAGACAGAGGTGATATTCAGTAGGTTCTGACTAGTTCTGGAGAACCGGTAGCAGAAATTTTGAGTAGTTCGGAGAACCGGTAAATACCACCTCTCACTGGCCCCGCCCACATTTTTTCTCTGCCTCCCGAGTCCCAGCTGATCGGGAGGAAATGGGGATTTTGCAGTAACCTTCCCCTGGAGTGGGGTGGGAATAGAGATTTTACAGTATCCTTCCCCTGCCACGCCCACAAAACCAGTAGTAAAAAAAATTGAATCCCAACACTGCTTACAGATATCTCATAATCAGATACAGATAATCAGTGGAATGATTTGCGTCTGGAAGTTATGGGTGATCCATCACTGGAGGTTTTAAAGAAGAGATTGGACACTCATTTGTCTGGAATGCTATAGGGTCTTCTGCTTGAGCAAAGAGTTGGACTAGAAAACCTCCAAGGTCCCTTCCAATTTTGTTATTCTGTTAAAAAATTTCTAGGGCCATGTTGCAACTGAGAACAGCTCTGAAATCCTGGGAAAAGGATCTGCTTTAAGGAATTGCAAACAGATGATAGGTGATTTAAAACACTTTCTTGCCTTCAAATTCAACTCCTAATACATTTTTCTCTCATTCTTATACCTAACTTTCTTTTAACATAAGTACATTCAAACTAATCTTGTTTCTACTTCAGCATACCAATGCTTTTTGGATCCACAATTTTTTCAAACATTATTCAGATGCTGGAATTGAAAATCTTGTTTCTTGGCTATTTTTTTTTTAAATCTATAGGCCCACCATTATATTTTGGCTGCTATTAGAATTCTTCTTCATTATCTCATTCTCAATACCTTCACTGAATACAAGTTAGGACATTAGTGATCATTGTTCTAAAGGATGGACATGCTGTAGGATGAACATTCATTTTATACAGTATAATCAAGTTTAGCATTATACGTACAGTGTGTGAAATTAATGTGCAATTCATAGAACTCTCTAGGATTCCTTGCTACGCAAAGGAATTCCTCAACAAAAGGAAGGGTGAGTGTTCCTGGGTAAGTCATTTAATTGGAGAAAAGAAGTTTACTACAAGCAATAATCGTATCCTAAGAACAGTGATTTATTTTGCATTCTGTCCATGCTGATTCATTCCTGGATGCGATTCTACTTCTCTTTCTTTTAATATGTATTATTGACTGTTTCATATCCATTTCAAAAAATAGGAACAGCTTCAAAAAATAGCTTCAGAGAGCTCAGAATAACAATTGCATTTATTTTTCACTGATGGTTTTGTTGAGCCACAGCGATAGAAGTAGCGCCCCCTGCTGCCAAGGAAGAGAAACGGTTGATGTTAGGAGAACTTCCAAGAGATTCTGCACAGTGTGGCAATCAATTTGTAAGTTCCTATATTTTCATCACATGGATTTTGACTGCTCATACTGCACCCACATTATCTTACTTTTTTCTCCTTCAATTCTGGCATTTCTCAAAGGTTTTATTGGAAGAGGGATTTGTAAGCCTGATTTTGGAAAAGAAGATACTGAAGATTGTCTACCCTGGAATGAATATTTATTAATTTACTTAATGAGCTTCGTGACGTAGTTTTTAAAATAAGAAAAGCATAAAAACTTTAATCAATCATTAAGACATGCTGACAACTTTAAAATGTAGGGGGGGGAAATGTAGAGTTCAAGAGTAACAGCCCATAAACACAACGTAATGATCAGAAAGCACTTATTCTCAGTAATTTTCTAGCAGTTGTTGCAAATAGTTGTGCTAGTTCACTGCTGTTGTTCCCAGGATGAGTCACCAATATGCATGAAATGAATGGGATGTTCCCCTTCCATTTCCATTTGCTTTTAATATCAACAGAGAAAGAATGTCTAAAACAGAACAAGAAATTCACAGAATTCCATTCTTTACCCAGGCAGTTTCAAAGGTGAGGAAGGGACAAGAAATAGCCACAAATTTATTTAGGTTTTATGACTGCATTCAATGATTGTCTGTGATGTTTAATGCAATTTATTGTCACAACACTGAGTTTTGCCTGATACGATGGCTTCATCTGTAAGCAAATTAAAAGGAAGACCAACATGAAGAAAAATGATACGTAAAAATAGTAAAGCTGAACATCAGTCAGCACTGAAACAATCCATGTACTGGTTTCTCACCCCAGAAAGTTGGTTAACTGTATTAAATAGGCTGCTTTCTAACCAAGCTAAAAAAAAGCACTGATGGTCTTATTAAAAACAAAGCATAAGCCATAGCCTGATGTAGCATGCACTACATTAATTTAAACCCTTTACTTGGAACCCGCTTTTGAACTTTGTGCTTGAGATGGAAAAAAAAAAAAAACCTGAAACACTGATTTTGGGTTTTGCTGATTAGATAGATTTGTTGTTATAGAAATGGCTAGTTTAAACTATTATGTGAAAGTAAAAAGTTGAGCCTCCCCTCCAAGTAATTCTAATTTAATTAGAAAAGTCTTTAAACAGGTATAGAAAATTATCCAGTACCATTCCTAGGAAAGAAAGAAAAAGAGAGAGAGAGAGAGAGAGAGAGAGAGAGAGAGAGAGAGAGAGAGAGAGAGAGAGAGAGAGAAAGAAAGAAAGAAAGAAAGAAAGAAAGAAAGAAAGAAAGAAAGACCAGGTAATTGGGTATGTGGAAGTCAGTGTTGACTTCTGGCAACAGCTTGGACAAGTCCCTATAATTTTCTTAGCAAGATTTTTGAAGTAATTGCCCTTGCCTGCTTCTTTGATTTGAGAGAGGGTGACTGGCCCAAAGTCGCCAAATTGGCTTTGTGCGTCTGGTGGGACTAGAACTCATAGTCACCAGCCTGATGCCTTCACCACTATATTAAACTGACTCTCAGACAATTACATTTGTACAAATCTTTATTTGAACACTGTAGCTTCATTGGCAATTATGAAATACTCTTTATATTTCTGATTAGTTTTAATGTACAGCTTTGTATTCTTATTCCCTTTAGACAGGAACTTATTACAGTCAGGGCCTCACATTTAAAAAAAAGAGAGAGGGAGGAGGAAGATGTCTAGCGTTTGAAAACCTGGAAAGTACAGATAGTCCTTGACTTATTACCACAATGGAGCCCCAAATTTTTGTTGCTAAGTGAGACATTTGTTGAGTGAGTTATGCCTCATTTTATGACCTTTCTCGCCACAGTTGTTGAGTGAATCATTGAAATTGTTAAGTTAGTAATCCGGTTGTTAAGTGAATCAGTTTTCCCCATTGACTTTGCATGTCAGATCCCAGGACACTGTAACCGTCATAAATATGAGTCAGTTGCCAAGCGTCTGGATTTCGATCACATGACCATGGGGATGCTGCAAAGGTCGTAGGTGTGAAAAACCATCATAAGGCACTTTTCTCAATGCCATTGTAACTTTGAATGGTCACTAAATGAACTGTTGTAAGTGGAGGACTATCTGTATTGATGTTATGGTATGGGTTAACTTCACAAATTGAGATGCTGACTTTTTTCAAAGTAGAGCCAAGCTGGGTATCTAAGAATGGACTGTCTTTTTATTTGCTATAGTTCAACTTTAAATCTGTTATAAGATGGTTGTGAATCAAGATCACAGCTCCACCCCATAATTAAAGAGGCTTTGAAAAATGAAAGCATAAGTGCTAAATATGTTTCTAGATTACTTCAGGCTATAGGCAAGAGCTCATGTGATTGAATTATCCTTCATTCAATCAATCCGTTTGTAAAGCAATCAATCAAATAGAAAACTAGAGCCCAAAGAGACAGTATTAGTTAAATCACAGTCTATCTAATTTCTCCCTAGGATTTTTTGGGTGGGTGGTGGTGATGATTTGAGTCACCTAGTGATGTTTCTTTAGTAACACTGAAACCTTAGCATTTCATTACTGTATTTATCTATATTTTTGAATATGAAATTTAATTCTGATTGCTCCCTTTATTGCTGTTTTCAGTTGAGTGGGGACAATTCTCCAGTATTCACGATGAGCCACGGTGGTGCAGTGGTTAGAGTGCAGTACTGCAAGCTACTTCTGCTGACTGCAATTTGGCAGTTCAAATCACACCAGGCTCAAGGTTGACTCAGCCTTTCATTCTTCCAAGGTGGGTAAAATGGGGACCTAAATTGTTGGGGGCAATAAGCTGACTCTGTAAACAGCTTAGAGAGGGCTGTAAAGCACTGTGAAGTGGTATGTAAGTCTAATTGCTATTGCTATTGCTATTCATGTAGAAAACTTGCACGTTTCACAAATGTTACTTTTTAATTAAAAGAAAAGGCTGCTCTTTCTTCTTACGGTAATGGAGAAGTCATATTCCTTAGCTTGGAATGAGTTACTTGGTTTCATGCCTACAATAATACACCATAGTTTGCTGTTATAGCCAAACACAACAATATATAAATCAAATATATTTGAGTATGTGCTAATGTCACCGACATACGATTCATGAAGGAATATCTTTACTATCAAATGGGAAAGATTTTGATTTATTTTTAATGTAATTCCTGAGAAATTATTGGGGGAGAGAGGTTGTTTTCAAATCAGAAGAAGATCCAGTATGGTTTACACCCTTAAAATATATCACTCCAAGAAACTGTATCTGCCAATTTTGGAACCTGGAAACTGCTGAAGGAGCTCAGAATGCAAGTTCCTACATAAGAACTTGTGAAGGAAATCCATTGCAAATACCCTAGTTTTACACCAGTTCAAACCTGATGTGGATATATATATAAAAGCCAAATACTACTCACTCATCATAAAATCTCCAGAATGGTAAAGCCTACAAACTTGAAATTTGGCACGTTATGTTCCTCTTGGCTTCTATGTACTCACTAAGAAAGGATTTTTAGAAATGACCATCAGATCATTAGTATTTCATATACAGTATTATATTCACATGCTCTGATGCTAAGGAGTTAGATGTTCTACTCCCCTCCCCACCTCAAAGGAACTCTGTCCCAACTGCCAGTTGCCTTATATTAACATACTCTGATGCTACCCCTTCCCTAAACCAGACGTGGGCATGGCCAGCGTGTGACTCATCCGGCCTGCAGGCTGGGACATTCTACTCCTCCCCCGCTGTTCCAACTGCCAGTTGCTTATATTAACATGCTCTGATGCTACGGAGTTATACATTCTACATTACGTTTCAGGCTTTAAGTGTCAATTTATCACGCCCGATCACATAGTTTCATAATGAAGCACGGGCATCCAGCTAGTTCCCTATATTCATGGAGTCAGAAGAGTATGTGTAGAAATACAACCCCTGGCACATTTGATACAAACGCAGGAGATAACTTCATTCTGATATATAGTATGTGTGTGTATGCATACATGCATAAGAGCTGTGGTGACACAGTGGTTAGAATGCAGTACTGCAGACTAACTCACTTGCTCACTCCGGGAGTTCAATCCTGATGGGCTCAAGGTTGACTCAGCTTTCCATCCTTCTGAGGTGGGTAAAATGAGGACCCAGATTGATGGGGGCAATAGGCTGACTCTGTAAATCACTTAGAGAGGGCTGTAAAGCACTGTGAAGGAGTATAGAAGTCTAAGTGCTAGTGTTTGTTTGTTTGTTTGTTTGTTTGATTTCTATAGCTGCCTAACTCAACCAAGTGACTCTTGGGTGTCTTACAATTCTAAAATTCTAAAGCAATTAAAACAAATAAAAAAACAATAAAACCGTCCATAAAATAAGTAAGTACAAACAGCAACCTTGATGATTAATGAACCAATAGTAAACCTATGTACACACACACCTGATGTAGAACACATATTTTTATCATTTCTGAAATGACAGGCAAAGGCAATGAGTCCCTTCACCAAACTAACCAAATACAGCAAGAGAGGAATCCTGATTTTGAGCTGGAAAAATGAAGCTATTATGGTACCTGTGAAGAATGCCCTTTAATTTTCTGAACAATCAATTTAAGTGCAAATATTTATATTATTTCCGATATTGTATAGAAAACACTACAGAACTATATCTCTAAGTAGACCCTGAGCTTCTTCTAACACTGTTTGTAGGAGCTGTTTGGTTGTTCTTAGGCTGTTTTATACCAACCATCTTTATTATATACTGAGGATTATAACTGGTAATTTTATACATCCTATCAAATTACAGTGCATGTTTCTCTGCAGTGGAAAAATGGAGAACAAATTTGGACTCTTTTTTTTTTAAAAAAATATGAATTTATCCTCACCAACCTCATAATATCAGCATCTGTCTGAATTTTGCAATGTGATTCGATAAACAAACATGCATAGTTGGGAAAGTATATATCATGTTTTGCATTCAACAAAAAATATTTGCAAGGGGTGCATAAACTAGGAATATAATACACATATAAGGAAAATGTAGCTATAACATGTAAACCAAATGTGTACAAATTTCATATAACTATTTTCTTTTCCCAATGCAAATTTTATTCATGAATGGGTTAAGAAGAACTCATATTTTGGAAACAGCAAACTGACAAATTTGCCAGTTCTTCTTCTCTCTCTCTTTTTTGCAATAATTTTATTTAAGATTATAAAGATAAAAGACTACTGCTAACTAAAGAAAAAATAAAAAGTAAAGACAAAGAAAAGTACAGATATAATAAACAGAAAAGAAAAAAGAAAGAAAAAGAAGATATATAAAAGATGTTCCCCCCCTCTGTCCAAACAAGTATAAAGAATTTTAGTAACGTAATACTTTCTCCAATATTTTTTTCTATTCTTTCTATATCTCATCCCTTATGAATAATCAAATAGTAAACACCATAATTCAGTCCTTATCAGCAAACGTGTATTAAGAGCTACCAGAAATATTAATGTATATAATTTAATCAAAAGATATCCGTTTTGATCTATAATAAAAGATCCATTTTGTTATCCAAACTTATCACTAAGAAATAAAATGAAAGGAATCCCCCCCACTTGCAAACAGACAGATTTGCCAGTTCTGTTGCCTTTATTTTTGAATCAAATCAAATCCAATAAAATATCAGACCCTATGTTTTTTCTTTGAAGTATTTTTTTAAAATTACTCATCTTGAAATTTTTATAATGGCCTTCAGAACATTAACAGGAATTTAAAACAGCTGAATGAAAAGACATCAATTTGTCATATGAAAATATGAACCCTTGGAAGAGTTATCTCTAATACACCCCCGACATTCGAAAATCAAAAATACGAATGTATTATATGCTATCTTACTCATCAAAATCAGCTGAAAACTACCTCTAACTGAACCGCCTTACTTCTATTTAGGTGAAGAAGATAAGTTCTTCGAGAACAAAGGTCATGAAAGGTAGGATTATAGTTTAAATGTAGTTTAAATGTTTTTTTGGGGTGTGTGTGTGTTGAATTAAAGATGAAAAGAAAAAGGTAGGTTGGCACAGAGAATCATATAATAAAGAAGGAAGTCCAGAACAATGTGATGCTGAGAGAGTCTATACACCAGCAGGAGGTTAAAGGACAAGGGGGCAGGAAAACACTTGAATGTGATGGAACCTCCATCAGATACGTGCCAACACTTCCTTCTTTAAGAAGGAAAGAATCAATGCTTCAAGAGAAGCAAGTGGATGCATTGCAGGTGATTTCTTCTGCATGCTAGAATAAGAAAGCTTCAAACAAAGATCTCCTTATTCTGGTGCCTCACAAAAAGCCGCATCCAGCATACAAAGCAATTATTTGTTCAGCCCTGTTCTCCTGTGAGATAATTGCATGAATTGTGATGTGTGAGATGAATCTCCAAAGACAATATTTTCAGCGTTCTATTCATCCTTAAGATGAAAAGGGAGAGAGTAGAGGAAAGGAACTATGAGTTGTGCCTCCAAAGGAGGCTCACTCCTCAGCGTATTGGGGTTATTGCATACTTAACCACCACAGGGCATCTCTAAGCAGCCAAAAGAAAAAAGGAAGGATTCTGCAAGATTTATTTGGTTTTGTTATACAAGATGCTGGCCGTAAAGAGCTTTTGTTAAACCTAAAGACTTTTATGAACATAAAATCAAATTAAACAGCACATTAAGGGTTCTATCTTTTCTGACTGATGTGCACGCGCAAACAACTCTCATTAACAGTAATGGCAGTTACGCACGCGCATCACCCGGAGAACAGATCCCTAAGTGCTTTATTGTTTTTCCTGGAGATTTTTCTCTATTGGACTTTAATTAAGCTCCTGCTAGGCTTACAAGTTTTTCTTTTCTTTTTTCTTCTTTCGGGTTTTTCTTTTTCCAAAAGAAAACAAAAGTGAAATCAGTTTCTTTGCCAGATAAGATTTCTCCCCTCTCCCATTGTTACAATTATGGCAAAGACATTAAAATTAAAGATCTTTTAGAAATAGGACACCTGTCCTGAAAGGGAAATCATGCCACCCTGAAATAGATTTGCCAAACTGATAGGAAAAAAAGAAAATGACTTGGCCTGTGATGTTAACAACAGCTTGATTGACACAAATCAGCAGGTGAAACTTTTAATGCTTTTGATGTTAATAAACCTGCTGTTGATGATAGAACTGCAGGATGGCAAACCTAAGCTGTCAATAATAGTAATAGTAATAGTAATAGTAATAGTGATTTTGATGATGATGATGATGATGATGATGATGATGATGATGATGCTCCTGCTATTCTGCTGTTATGGAACATAACACGCCAGATACCATAGTTGTTGAGAGCCGAATCATACAGTTTATTGATATCGCTGTACCAGGAGACACCAGAGCCGAAGAAAAGGAACTGGAAAAAATCATGAAATATCGCGACCTGGCCATTGAAACTACACAGCTGTGGATGAAACATGTAACAGTGATACCCATTGTCATTGGGGCACTTGGTACCATGTCCAAGAATTTTACAAAACACATCAAGAAATTGCAGCTTCCTGCAATAACACGAGCGGAACTGCAAAAAACTACGCTACTCAGAACATCATATATCTTAAGAAGATACTTGGTTGATACCTAGGACACTGGCAGCAATCTGTTATCAACCATTAGCACCAGTTAATTGTATTTGTGACACATTTTTAAATGTTCAGTTGACTACATTTTATGGTTAATGAATAAAAGAGATAATAATAATAATAATAATAATTATTATTATTATTATTATTATTCAGTACTGAGTTTCATGTTTAAAGAATAAAACAGATGATGATGATGATGATGATGATGATGATGATGATGATGATGATGATGATGTTATAAACTATTATGGGCACTATGAATACACACTGTTCGGACTGCAAAAGACAAATCTTTCACTATATTGCTACTATACACACAATTTCTTTTTTCTCTGAGGCATGCAGATACTGTATAATATTCCAAATTATGAATATCAATTCCTAACAGTGTCATGTTTAGGGTGTCTGAATTATGAGCAAAACACATAGGAGATTATATATATATATATATATATATATATATATATATATATATATATATGTATGTATGTATGTATGTATGTATGTATGTATGTATGTATGTATCTATCTATCTATCTATCTATCTATCTATCTATCTATCTATCTATGTGTATGTGTATGTGTATGTGTATGTGTATATGTATATGTATATGTATATGTATATGTATATGTATATGTATTATGTATATGTATTCTGGATGCAACTCTTCTGATCCGAATCTTTTTGTTTTCTTTAGAAAAAGCGCATAGGTATTTAATTAACTCCTACTGTATGTGATGTACTTACTTATTGCCTCCACAAACTGTTCAAAGAAGCAGTATGGGAACAGAGGCTCAGGCAGTTCTCTGAAAAACATCTTGAGTGCTCCGGTGACAACGTGGATGTCCTCCCACTGGCTGTCGTCCAAATTCAGCTTCTCTTCTGGGAAAACACGAGGAGAAATGGAACAACTGGTTTTAATGAAACAATTACAAGACACTAATTATTATGTTAATGTTTGCCTACTATCATCAGCAACCGTTAACAGCCTTCTGCACCTAGAGGTTTGGTGCTGTGCATGGGGTTTTTTTTTTTCTCTCTCTCTCTCTCCTCCTTTCTTTCTATTTTTTTCCCCGTCGGAAGAGAACATTTTCAATGGAATACCATCTGTAGGAATGCAGCTAACGGAAAAAAACAAAAACAAAACAACCTTCCCCCCACAAACCCACCCCCCAAAGAATAAGAGGCACAAAGAGACTGGAACATTGACACAGGATGTCAAATACATTTATTCCCAGAATGCATCAGTAGGAAAAATTAGCATCCCGGCTCAACATGATTCAAAGCTATTTGATTTCAAGGCCAAGGGGCTAAGAGTTGCCAATGATGACCGGCTCAAGGGACCGGCCTAAAGGCCTTGCTGCGCCAACAGGAGACATATGCTAAACACAGGAATACAAAATGAGTTATTGCTTTACATGTGTTACTGTTGCCATGTACAAGGGAATAATGGGCAACACTTTTTCCCCCTTCATTTCATTTCTTTTTTTCTGAATGCAATGCCATCAAGGAATTTGGGGAGGGGGAGATATTAATTCCAACTTCAAAAATATTTTGTTTGTTTGTTTCTTTTAAAAAAAAATTGGGGAAGATTCGCCCAGCAACAATATTAGACAGACCCCTGTTGGCCTACCTAAGCTATGCAAAGCTGTCAAAAATGATAACATGCTAAAGACAAACCACACATGCTTGCAAAACTGATTTTCTGAACAACAGAAATCCTTTCTTTTGAAGCTTGACTGAGCTGGAAATTTAAATATAAAAGGAGAAGAAAGGCAAAAAAATAATTTTAATAGAAAAGATAGGGAGATTATTACTTTGCTTTCCTTTGAATACTTGTTAGAAACATCTGGTATTATTTTACAGCAACAATAAACCCCAGACCTGACACAACTCACAAAAAGTGAAAAAGCCTGTCAGTCTGAATTAAAAGGAAACAATATTTTCTATAGTATCACCTGTTCCCCAAAATGACAGAATTCTTTTTAAAAGTGGCATTGTTTTTACTGAGCTATTCACTTAATATGTCAGCATAAAACTATTGGAGAACAATAAAAATATAATCCCAGTAATTGTGATAAATAATTAAGTAGGCCTTATTTAGCTATTGGTAATACAGTATTATTAATTGTATATGGAAAACATTTTTTAAAAAAGCCATGTACATTTTTCACTATAATAATTACTTCTCTTTGTAGAAGGAATTTAAATTAACACAGATCTGGTTTTTTTCCCCCTGCATTAACATTCATGTATCTTTTTAGGTGAACCATTTTATTTTTTTAAAAAAAATTCACTGTAAAGTATTCTTTTAAGTATCCTTTAAAAAAAAAAGATTTTAGATCCACACAAAAACAATTAGGCTCTTGAAATTTAATAAAAGAGTGGGCTTAAAAACAAAGCAGGCAAATCAGTAAAAAAAAAAATCCTTCAAGATAAAATTTGATTGATTGTATTTCAACAATTAGCCTTTTATTTATTTATTTTCTTAACATGCCATTGAAATAAGACAGGCAGTGACTTAGCAGGCCAGTTTTACACAGTTGTCTACTCACAATAGCTTCAGAAGGAGAGACCTGGTGGGGTTTACTGTCACTTTAAAGAACAGGGTGGGTTTTCACATTGTTGAAATCTGTCAGATATTTTGAAATGTCCTTCTCACTATGGTGCCACACCCCCTGCGTGCCCTTATAATAAAATTGGTTTTACTCCTGATTAAATCATTTTCTCCCTACCCTCTACCATCCTTCTCATAATGGACCTGTGTGCACTACAGCTGGTGTTCTTCCCATGGTACCAATTCTTACTTTATCTTTTAAGCACTTTGCTGCTAAGATCTCATGCAGAGTGCTTATGTTTTGTTAAGAGCTTCATTCTTAGAGAAATAGCTTAACACATGTTCTAAAAATGTTGTACAACTTATTGCTTAAAACACATTTTGAAAATATATAAGCACTGTAGCTCTGGCACCAATCTTTAAGTAGAAACCTTTAAGAACAGAACAGAACAGGGAAAATATATATAAATATATATATTTGGCTTTTTTTTTAACTCCCTCCACCTACCCTCCATACATTTGGTTGAAACATTTAAAGTGGAATACACTGATTTGAAGACATTACCCAGAATTATCTACCCAGATTTTTTGCAGCGTATCCAGATCTTCAAAGAAAAGTGTTAGGAATTATCATCTTGAAAGCAAAGGGTGTCATTTTACCCTCAAGGAATAAAATGACTTAAAACAAAACAAAACAAAAAAAAAAGTTTGAGGAAAGGAAGCCTGCCAAATTAAAAGGAATTAAAACTCCCCTTCTTCCTCACCCAAGATAGCCCTTAAATTTTGGTCATTAGCCACATTTCAATAAAGCTGAATATAAACTATAATAGGACTTCTTCAAGGGTGGCCTTCTTAGGAGAGGATGGTCAATCTTGAATCAGTTGCAGGGGGTGTATAATTTATGCATGCATACATTCATGCAAACTCACACGTATGCTATGGAGACTGTATGACAAATTGTGAGAACCTGCAGATAGTATTAACCCAGCAAATATATTTAGGGTTTGTTTTTTTCTTTGCAGCAACACCTGCACGAAAATGTTTCAATAAATCATCATCTCATTTAAGAAGCCTGCTCCTTCATGCAGCTTTCTAGTCTGTTAGGAACTCAACTAAGCATCATTTGTTTTCTTTTAGTTGGCTCACATGATATACAACTGTCCTTAGTTTCTGACACCCAGTCAATCTTTATCAGGCAGTTTTGAAAGCCACCTTTTATATTTTTAAAAGAATGATGTACTTGTCTAAATCATAAAGTTCCCCAAGCATGCTGATACATCCCTCTTATTTTTCAGTAGCACAAAACCGTCTCCATTTCTGTCTCTGCTAGGACACTGTGCAATTAGGAATGATGATGATAATAAACAATAACAGGATTTGCAGCATGGACCCATGAAAGAGGGCTATCACTATACATCTGACTTGGAGCGATGCTGGATCATTGTTTTGTGTTTGAGTTGAAGAGTGCTCTAGGTCATAAGTTGGCCAGTTCATGTCCCCTACTATTAGTGGAAGATGAACAGACAAATTGTTGGAATATGTACGATCCCTTCTTGAGCAAAGGAAATGCATTATTAGACTTCTGGGTATGAATGAGAGAGAATGTGAATATGGTGAATATGAATTTTGGTGAAAGCTAAAAAAGGACTACTGTATATCCTCCGTAGTAAAGAAGAAGAAGAAAAAAAAAGAGAGAGAGACACGCACGCACACATGCGCGCACAAACACACATACACAGAGAGAGAATAGCTCATCACTCTCACCCATACTCAGAAGGGAAGCTACAAAGAATAAAAATACTGTACATAAAGATAGACTGAAGCAAAGTAGGGATAACTAGATTTGAGCATGGAAATTTTCTTTCTTGGAGAATTCAGGTATGCAGAGATCTGGAAAATGGATTGACTGATTTGCAGCAATACTATTATCCAGCTGATCTTAAGTTGTATGTTCATAAATCTATCCAGCATTAATAGAAAGGGTGTCTGTCTCTGGTGCTTTTTCCTTTCAAAAGGAGGAAGTGTTGCCGCTGAAACGTCTCTCCACTAAAGCAAGGTGGACCACAACACTAAACAACAGTGGGGGTTTTTTTCCTGAATATTTTTGGAAACAACCCTCCACCAATTGAAAAGTCCATCTCATGTCATGTTATAGTGATTTAGAGACCTCCCTGCTCTTCTCCCTCCCTCCCTCCCTCTCTCTCTCTCTCTCTCTCTCTCTCTCTCTCTCTCTCTCTCTGTGTGTGTGTGTGTGTGTGTGTGTGTGTTAGATTTAGAGTATGGGATTCTGAAAGGGCTTTCTCTCTATTTTGGTTCTAGAAACTGCAACCACAGATAAAAGGTCATAGACTGTTTCCTAGGAGTCAGGAGATATTCTTATATATTGTCTCACCTAGTTAATCTGATTCCTAAGGGATCATTTTTCAAATGTTCTTTCTGGAAGAAGAGACCATAATTAAATCTCTTATGTTTGACTAATTCCTAAGCACACCCCAAAAGGTGAATGCCTAGCTGATTTTGTTTATCAGTAACCCGCTGGACATGCATTAATTCTTCTGTCTGCTTTAGAAGGGCAATATTCCCATCTGCCTTTTTTAAAAATAGATATCTCAATATCTATTTCTAGAGACTTTCGTAACTGTTTACATTTGCAACATCTTGTAACATACGGCAGCTTTCTATGCATCTTCCTGTAATTTACATAAATGCTTGTGTAAATTATTGGGAACCTTTTTTTAATGCAAATCACCCTGCTTTTATTCTTCGGTATGTATATACTGTATGTGTATGTACAGTAAGTATACTCCTCTGTTCAGGCTTTCCAAATGCAAATTCCTTTGAAGTAAGCTCGTTTTTTTTAATGTGGTTACCACTATTTGCATACAAGTTTCAATAGCATACCTTTTTGTCAGATGTATGTTGCTGTGGATTCATGGCTGTTTGATTTTGGAAAAACTGTTAATAATGGGTTTCATACTGTTTCCTCTAAGTCTTGGTGGGTTAGGACCACCCAAATTATCTTCCAGGAGAAACTAGATTGGAGGGTTGTTGTTGTTTTTTCCTTACACCCCTCCCAGATTTCTTAATATACATTTTGCCAGCCTCAATCCATATAATCAGATGAAATCCAAATAAGGATGTTTGGCAATTAGAGAGTATATATACCAACAGAAAATGTCTTGTATGCACATTGGATTTTTAATACCAGCAAACGATAATGTAACATAACTTGTCAATTCTAAACACATAAGAATAGTTTGTGGAGCCTTCGTAGGACAACCAAGAAAACTGTAATGATGAATGATTAATTTTTAAAGACTTCGCCTCTTTTCCCTTTTCAATGAAACGGCCATATGGCTACAAGTGACAGATCACAAGCACGTCAGATACACTGATATCAGGATAGTCTGATATCTGAATTGCAGCAATATCCAATTACAATTAATTTGCTTCTGGACTCAAAAAAGTATTATGGAGATGGAGGTAAATATTTTATCTTCCATCTGATACTTCAACAAATACTGTTTCTGAAGATGGGGGGCTTGGATTATCTATGGTAGCTAACAGTTGATCGAGTTCTCTTCCACCCTTTGGTCATAGTATCAGTTTCCAAAAAGTTAGTCTACCTACTGCGATGGCGCCATCAGAACAGATCACCCCAGGTCACCAATAAAAGTGAAACAAGGTTCCGGTTGTTTCAGAATATGAGCTAGGATGTTTCTTTCCAATAATGCAAACACTGTATTTAATTTCTCTGGAGTGTTGGCATCTATCACGTCAAATGGGTGACTACTGAATGGAAAATTGATGCAGCTACTTAACAACATTTTGACGTAAATAGATGTTAATGCAGATCCAAGAGCAAGGAATGCCTATGTAGGCATTCACGCATTACTAGAATACCCATTTTCATGGTGCTTCCGGCTACATTAGTGAATAACTGTAACTAAAAAGCACATGCTCAGTGCCTGTTGGAGAGCTTTTGTTTATTGCAGTTCTCTGAAACTTCAGTTCATGGACCTGAGGGCAAGCTGGAAAAACCCAGTATTGCTAATTTAAATCTTAATTGGAGTTAGAGGGAAATAAGATTACATTGAGGTGTGCTTAGTCTTGGAGGGATTCCACTGATAGCATTGAATCACCCCGATCGGAGATTAACTCTGCCATTGTCTCTACATAAGCAAGTTTACTCTATCCAGCGAAACCACAAGCAATTCAGAACACACGCATACACAGACACATACACACATACACAAACTTGTTCAAAAGATTTGTTGAAACATGCTTAACTGACAATCCAAATTAGACTTGAGACATTGTCACTGCACCATTATCAAAATGCAGACAGATATATGGAAATATGGAAGTATGAATAAATGACACAGGTAATTATTATCAAACTATCATGGGGTTATCCACTCTTCACCTTCTTTGCACACCATTTGAAGAATGTAGCACGTCTATAAATAGTTCTCATCTTCAGTGATTTTGATACACTGATTTTTATAAACAGCTGCAATGTTAGATACAGTAGCTTGCATTGATGTGACCACAAAAATTGAGCATAAACCAGTTGGGTACATTCGGTTTACTATGCTGGTTTGCAGTTTGCAGTCTTTTCATATTAAGTCAGAGCTGCACGAAAATTTGACTGTGGAACTGTCCGAGCAAGAACAAATACAATATCTGGAGCTGAACCAAATTTCATAGACTACTAGTTGATTGCCTGCTGGAGGGAGTTAGGAGCTGTCATGCCAATGCATTGCTCAATCTAGCTGTGAAATCCTCTCAACATACTTGCACCAGGAACATTGAATATATAGGACCTGTTATTTATCTATAAGACAGAAAGAGAAAGTGAGAGAAAGTGTAATTCCTTTCAAGAGGAAAAGTTGTCCAGAAATTCTGAATTATCAGCAATCTGGAAAAAAAATCCAGTTTCCAATATAAGGAGCATAGTAGTAGCCACAGTTCCTGAGAGACTCAAGAAAGTCAACAACAATGTTAGCAGTGATACACAATATATACAGGATAATGGATTACAAGCTCCACTGCTAATATAGTTGGCTTTATTCTTGCGTCATTGTTCATTGCTCAGAGTTTTGACTGACTGGAGTGGTTTACAAATACAAACAAACAAACAAATAAATAAATACTCCCAACAGGCTTGTAGGATGAGCAGGTTTATTACTTGTATTTATGCTGCTTATTTGGTGTGCAAGAATTAAGTGAAAATGTTGTATTAGTGCAAGAGAGAATATCCCAAACATATAGGGTTGGTTGCATATATATTGATGTGATCTCTGACAACCTATAAAAGAACCAATCAACAAACAAGCCACCACACTTAGAATTGCTACAAATGGCTAATGCATATCTATGTGCTAATCTGGTACCACCCAAATGTTATGGAATTGTAATTCCAGAATTGTTTTCCACTTGTTGAATTCATTGCTTCTAATCACTAAAAGAAGCCATATTATTTGAAAAAGAAAAGAATTACAGAACATGAAATGGGGAGCAGTAGTTGAGAATTGCATGGCATACAAGCTTAATAATTCACATAATTACATGTGCTATAAATAACCCTGAAAGTCCCTGTCTGAAGGATAGTATTTTTATAGATGGCATACAAAGGTCAGCAATACTGGTTGAGTATTTTATATATTTCTTATTGATGGATAAATATTAAAAAAATCACTTAAGGTAACACAGATAAAAAATGAAAATCCCAAACCTAAGGCAACTGAAAGATTTGGGTCCCAAACTCTTTTTTGTTTAAATATTTGAAGGATAGTTCCAAAGAAAGGAATTGGGGAGTTGGGACAGAACAGGGTCTCTTTGTCTATTCTGATGTCCATGACTTAAAAATATTTCCATGCTTCTTGTCAATTTTAAAATAGACTTTGCATGAAAGTAGTGCAATCTTAGTATCCTGACATACATACAGTTCCTATTCTTTTCAGGGTTTTTAACACAGCTTCTGTTTTCCTGTTGTCAATAGTCCTTTCATTCTACAGCAGGTTTCATAATATTTAACAGACTTATCCAAAATCCCAGTCAGTGTCTGTGTGAGATCCATGGGTCAGGAACTACTCCAGGCAGAAAGTTCCTCCAGGGATAAAACAAATTATTGTAATTGAGATTCAACAGCAAAAAGAGAAAGAACAAAAAATAAGTAATCTATTCACATTTGTAAGATTTAAACTCAATGGCCAGAGGTGGTTTTTTTTTTTTACATTTTCCTATTAAAATGTTGCTTTGAAACTTAACCACTTTGATGGACAAAAATAGGTGTAAGGCAATAAAATAAAATAAATCAATTGTACAAGGGGATTACAGGACTAAAATGAACAGCGGAGATAACCAGAATAAAACTTGATAATAAGCCCTGTATATAATTTCTTGCAGTCATTAGGAAAAAAATATGCTATCAGATAGCTTGCTACATCACATTGAAATTATGAATATTAACTTCAGTGACTTCAATGGTTGATGCAAACAACCCAAAATATTAGTGAATTCTACTAGAGAATAGAACTAGATTTTTTCCACCCTGCAGTCATTTCCTTGTTGCATCATAAAGCTGTTTTTTCCCCAAACTACGTTCTGATTTTCCCCCCTGAATTCAGTTAGAATGATTTTCCCCCGTCTCTCTCTCTCTCATCTATCTATCTATCTATCTATCTATCTATCTATCTATCTATCTATCTTTGACATATACTTCTTGCCTACTCATTTTATTTACTGAATCATTATATTTGATTTAATTTGACAATGCCTGAAAACCAAGGTAAAACTTAAAGCCCAAAACAGATTATTCTCCCTTTAAATTATTGTTCTCCCTATTATTTTATTAGATGTATTTGCAAGATGATTTGAAATACTTAGCATGTGGAACACCAATTTCACAGGATCAAAGTAATTGGACAATTAATAAGGGGGCCTAAAAGCAATAATATCCAATAATATCCAACTGGATATTTAATAATATTTAACTTTAAGTCAGTTGGCACTGACTTGTTGTGAAACTTCTGGACTTCACAAAATTGATTCTTGTTAAATCTATGTTCATTGGATTACACTGCACAACTGCATTTGAGTCTAATGTTACACCCATTTATGGAATAACCTCTAGTGAGAAGATGCAATATTTTTCTATTGTGAACAGAAAGTAAACTGTGTAAGGCACCTGACAAAAAGAATAAGCCTGAGGAAGAGGAGGAGGAGGAAGGACAACAATTCAAGACAGCAATCAGATAAAAGAAATCAGAGTCCAGTTCAGAACTGTAACTTTAGTAAACGTCTCAGACAAGATCCTCTCTAGTTCTCATTAATAGAAGCACATTCATATTTGCCAGATTCTGTTACGATAACCTTTAATAAAAATAGCATTAGCATGCATAACTTTTTCCTAGTCTGATCTACCTTGAAGGGCTGAAACTAATAGTGTATATACCGGGGAAGGTATAACTTGATACAGATCATGAAATATATCTTGTGACTTAGATATATAGATATATTACACATTTAGCCATTGTCGTCTCTCAGAGTTGCTGCCAAATTCTATTTTTTAATCTGATGGAAAACATTAGCAAAAATATCCAGAAAGTAGTCATATTAATCCATGTTAATTGCATTTAATAAAATGATCTAAATTATACTCGAGGTTTGTCCTGGTTCTGCCCATTTTTTTCAACACCCAGCGTGTCATTGAATGACTATGCATGGGCTTTTTACATACGGTACTTCATTCTCAAAGTACAGACTTTAGTTTATGCCTGCTTAATTATCATAAATGTATCTTCCCTAAATCTGTCATTAAATACAAGGTGGGTTTCTTTTATAATATTTTGCAAACTTAAATAGATTTCTTAAAATATTCTAACAAACATTAACTAGCCTTTCCCAGCCACAATCTGGTCCCCATCTGGTGTTCTCCAGATGTTTAGAACTGCGCTTCAGATTGAAGAAAGCTGCATTAGCATATAACAAACAGGCAAACGATGCCGGCATCCTATCCAGGCCTACTTAGCAGTAAACCCCATGGAATTCAATAGCTTTTGGAAGCCCAAATGCTGAATGTAAATATCAAGGACAGAAATATATTTGCTTGAAGTATGTGACTGGATGATTACTGAATGAAAATACACTTGGTCTGAACTTTCTGAATAATTGCTTCACCTGGATTGTCTACCCTGAGATAAAACTTTAATGGTATTACAATCTCAGTTACCACTTTACCCTTGTCACAAAAAGGAGTTAAAATTAATTGGATTATCATAAAATCCCAGACTGTCACCTTTGGAGACAGGCCAGGGGTGAAATCCAGCAGGTTCTGACAGGTTTTGGAGAACTGGTAGTGGAAATTTTGAGTAGTTCAGAGAACCGGCAAATACCAACCCTGACTGGTCCCAGAGTGGGGTGTGAATGGAGATTTTGCAATATTCTTCCCCCAGGAGTAGGGAGGGAATGAGGATGTTGCAGTATCCTTCTCCTGGAGTGGGGTGGGAATGGAGATTTTGCAATATCCTTCCTCTGCCATGCCCATCAAGCCATGCCCACCAATTTAATTAATTTCTTAGCTTTGGTGTCCTTTAGTTTGGAAGAGCTCATTGAATATCACTCTCTTCCTTACTTTAACTGTTATTGGTTGACCCATGCTGGATTTCAACTTCTGGGACTCTTCTTTAGAAATCTGAAACAACTGCTGAAATAGGCCCCTTAAGTGGTATGTCAATTTGGTAGGGGGACGTGGTAGAAGAGAATGGGAGAGAAATGGCACTAAGGATCTTCCCTTGACAATATCCTCAGAATGATTATACTCCTGAGATGATGATGTGTTTGCCCAGGCTTGCTGTTCTTGTTTGGTCTTCTGAAGACTCTAATAGTTGGCTTAAGAATTATGAGGATTTGGGGCACTGGAGATAGATCTAGTGCCAGACATTCCTACAACTCCATAACATGCTCTTCAGATAATCACTGAAGATATGACAACATAGGAAAACAAGTCTGAGTAAAGGCCTCACAAAGTGAAAAATACTACATAGTTTAGGCCAGGAAATCTATGTTTTCTAAATCCCATGTTCTGAAATGAAGCAGAATATGTAGGAATCTTTGGCAGTCCAGTTTAAACAATTGATGCTAAAAGAGGCATACCAAGATCTAACATGTCAACGAAAGAGAGATATAATTATTTATATTTAGCATTATGAGTCAACTGTTGGTCATTACAGATATATAGCAGCATGTCTAAATTATAAGATTGAAGGAGTTTTTAGTATTTCAGCCATTTATTTTCTGAAAATGCTATTGCCCATAAAAATTGAAAATATTTTATGTTCATGAATTTAGGAAACCATGCAGTTGAGGGTATCTACTACCAAGAGGCCATATCAGGGACAGAATAGTTGAGATTTGGCCAAACTGTAGCAATTTAAAAACTGAGAGTATTTCTCTCAGTTAACAACTAATATTTTTAGAGAAAACAAACTTTTAAGTTTTGCTTTGATTTTGATTAATAGCACTTTAGAAAAGGGGGCTTTTTTGACTAACAATAAAAATATAATGGCATTTAAAGCTACAACAAAAACTGCTCATTTAATGTGAATGAATTACTGACTAATGGTATAATATAGTTGTCCCTGTAATTATCTTAAAAACAATTTCCCTAGAATATTGGACTACTGTCTTGGAAGAAGAAATATAGGTATAGAAATTAAAATAAAAATTTTAAAAAATGGTTTCTACCAATAGTTTGGGCTACCAGATGTAGGCTGGAAAGATGACCATTATATGGAGGGAAGGGGTTAAGAGTTTCTCTATACCTTTCCTTCCCAGGTTGTCTGCATATTGACTGGAGAGAGAGGTGGGGGGGAGAGAGAGAGAGAGGGAGGGACGGAGGGAGGGAGGGAGACATGGTTCATTTACTCAAAGATCAATCAAAAATCAAAGACCAATCAAATTAAATGTATCATATTTTAATTTTAATCCCAGGTGAAATGTGCTTGCAATCTTGCATACTTTGGAGGAGGGGTGTTTAAGTAACCTTTGGATATTTACTGTACAGAAACCCCATAGAATTCATCATGACTTTCTTCCAGGTATATATATATTATTCGGATTGATTTCGATCTAAAACTAAAAGTTAGAATTTTAATTTCCCCTGCTTAGCCAAACTGACTGAGTGCTAGGAAGAAAGGAGAAAAGTCAGAAGACAGATAATTAAACACAGAATACTAGTGACACAGCCAAGAAGAAAAGAGTTCTGGTGACAGCACAGGTGTCCACTGTGAGAGATTAAAAAAAAAATAAATCAAAAGAGTGGTTATGACTTTGTATAAAATCCCAGGTTTTTTAAACATTAATGCCAGACTATAGGAAACACAGAAGTGGCACTTCAGTATAAAAAAGTTGATCATATCTACTCAAGAATTCAAGAAATAAAGGAATAGATTTGGTTATCAAGAGTATTTGGATTAAAATAAATAAATTAAGACATCACCATTTTTCATATCCACTACTGACCAGAAAATTAAGAATATGTGGATGATTTTTTCCCCTAAGAACTTGATAGATTTTAACTTTGCTGACATCTCCTAGAAACAAAGTCTGTTGAACAAGATCCTTCCAGAAAATTCTTGGGTGTTTTGCTGTCCTCCAGAAGTAAAAAGAAAACATGAGGGAATTAAATACCCTTAGCTAACAGGGAACATTGAGTAGAGAAAGTTAAAGTAGTGGGAATTTTCTACAAAAGTGACAATGTAATGTTGGAGGGAAACTAAAACTGAGCATAGTCAAACATCTATGTAACTTCAACAGTTTCAAAATGTGAAAAGCCAGACAATAGAATGGGGAAAAGTCAGTGTAACTTCATACACAAAAATAGTGAAAATATGACAATAGCAAAGGTGCATAGAAGAGGCCAAAGGAAGAACAGGTCAGTAAGGAAGAGTGTATCTAGGAATTTGCAGAGAAACCCAATTTTTTTTTTAAAATGATTTTAGCAGAGAATGCAGCAACAACATAAGGAGCTCCTTCAGATGTGTTCAAAATAGAAGAAATATAAAAGAAAAGTATACCAGCTGTTTTGTAAAAAGAGCAGTTAGGGTTAAAAAGGCAGAACTACACAACTCTGTTTTTTGGCTTGATCTTTTCTAAGAGGATATGCATTCCACTGGTAATTGTAAAGTGCTAGTTGAAAGAGCAGAATTCCATCTTGAACAATGCCAACGTTGAATGAGTTCAAATTTCCACAGTTATATCAAAGCTGTAGATTTCTGGATTTTTTTTTTTTAAATAAGGAAGATTATTATTATTATTTGAAAAAAGTCTTCCTTCAGACAGTATGCATATCAGCCGCTGCTTGCATTGTTCATTCATTGGTTGAAAACAATGAAACACAATGACACAATGATAGGTTTTTGTTACAAAATGGGCAGAACAATGCCTGCCTATATTTTCCTTCTTGAAAGTATACAACTCACTCTTAAAAAAAGGGGGGAAATGGGAATCTGAAGTAACACTAATTGATTGCTCTGGAAGCTGAATAGCAAACCAGTAAGATATGGCTAGGGTGATGATCCAAAACAGAGAATATTACCTTTTAATTCACACAAGGAAACATTCTGAGTCACTCAGAGTGAAACTCAACCTATTTTACACGTTTGTTGTTAAAGGGATAAAATGAAAGAAATCCCCATGTAAGCTGTTTTAAGCTCCTGGAGAAAGATGGAGATAGAAATCTAAACATTAATTACATAATGAGTATTTTATAGTATTTGAAGATAAGCAATTTGGTGCACACAGTCCACATTCTGAAAGGTGTAAATGAGAAGAGATTAGGGGGTGGAAATCTGCAATTTGTCTGCTCTCATTTCGGAAAGCACTTCCAGTGAATTTCTGCCTATCTGGAGCAGAATCTGAAGAATGCTATGAGATCATACAGAGATGTGTGTGAAGCTATGAGACTCAGAAGTTAGAGAGGAAATTAATTAAAAGGGCCACAATAATATTTTGAAGCCACACGGCAGCCAGATAGAAATACAATGCATACTTTTTTGCGGGGTCTTTTCTAGCTGCATATCTAGCAGCTTCAGAAAAGCATGCGAAATTCTTCCCCAAATCCAAGGTCTCTTTTCACTATTCGGGAAAGTGGGATTAATTTGCATTTGCATCTGGCACCTATACCTTCAAATAGCCTTGCCATGCAACTCCCCTGCATGAGAGACCTTTAATTTAGGGTGAAATCATACAAATCCTAGGTGTGACTTCTCAAAAATTCAGAAAGCCCTAAGAAAAATACTCAGTGTTGTCCATCTAAATCAGGAGTGTCAAACTAATGTCGTCATGGCGGTGTCATGTGATAGAGCGTGACTTTTTTCCCCTTCGCTAAACTGGGTGTGGCCTGGCCAGCACATGATGCATCCGGCCCATGGGCCAGGAGTTTGACGGCCCTGATCTAAATGATGCACATGACAGCATGGAAGCTTCTGGTGCTAATATGGCTTCCAATTCATTCTCCTAAATCTCCCCTCCTACTTTTCCAGGCAGATGGAGTTGGCAGTGGAAGCTTCTGGTGCTAATATGGCTTCCAATTCATTCTCCTAAATCCCCCCCTCCTACTTTTCCAGGCACATGGAGTTGGCAGTGGAAGCTTCTGGTGCTAATATGGCTTCCAAAGCTGACAGCACACTGAAAGATTATCTATAAAACTGTTTCATTTCTTAGTGTTATGAAAGGAATTTAGCTATCTCTGCTCTTAATATTATGGAACATTTTTGTTCAATAAATTTCATTGTACAGAGCCACCATGAGAATTAGGGAGAAAATATTCAGGTATAAGCTCTTGAGGATTAATCACAATCTTCTACTATTAAGCTTTCATGGTTGAACTGCTAGTTCCCATATTGCCATTTCTAATAACATAGTATATCAAACAAAACCCTATGAAGTGTATTTTTTAAGGAAGTAATCATTGTATCAAAAATGGTTTTTGAGACTGAACAAAGTTTGTGCAGCTTTTCTTTGTTGGATTCATCAAACCAAGTACATTTGAAGAATTCAAACACAGAAATTCCTTACACGTTACTTATATGCTTAACTATCTAGAAGCATAGGTTTCACCAAGATTTGTCTCCAATGATCTGTGAAAAATAGTAAAATGGATTACAAAGCTCTTTCTATATCTTTTAAGGGCATTTCCTGATATGTTATTATGAAAACTGCTACCATAAAGTCCATGAAGATGAGCCATCACCAGCACAGGCATCCATAGTAGAGAGGGAGGCAAGAGCACAAACAATGTGTGTCACCACACAAACTCTGTCCCTCATGTATTTGTGCAACAATATACATTTGTACCATACTTCAGTTATAACTCATAAGTGAAGTTTCACATAACAATTAATTAATTAATTAATTGATCTATTCCTGCTCAATAAATAAAGATGATAGAATAATAATTACCCACTATCTCATAAGAGTGTTGCAAATTTCTGAATTAACTCTAAAAAGTAAAAAAATCAAAAATCATATATATATATATATATACATATACATATATGCATACAAATATATACACACACATTTTTGGAATGTTGTAAAATAAAGAAAAACAGACTATATGCCTGTAGTGCATCTTATGCTCTCAAACCATACAATTGTTTCATTTTATAAGCAACTCATTTCAATGTCATGATTTTATTTATTTATTTATTTATTAAATTTATATTTTAGAGGTAAAACAGTAGTTAAAAACATAAAATATCTATAATTTCACAAACTGAATATGAAACTGAGGGCAGCCAATACTGCTAATACTGAAATGGACCAGATATTGGACCAAAATATATTATTTTTAAAATTAATTACTGCCCCCTAGTTCAGGAACAAGTAAGAAATTGCTAAGATTCTTTCTATAAATATGTCGATAGTAGCCTGATTTTTAAAAAATCTGAAGAAATTAATTCAGGCATTACTGTTCACTGTTTTTTTTTTTTTTTTTTTTTTTTTTATTGAAAAGGTTTTCAAATACAAATTTTTCCCCCTTTTTCCCCCCCCTCCCCCCCCTCCCTAACCCCCCCTCCCCACCCTTCCCCCCCTGTGACTTCTTCGTAACAAAAAAAAACCCTAATTCATAACAGATTACTTACTCCCTCCTCAAAATACTGACCTTTACTTACTAAAAGTATTATAAATCCCCCTTTATCCATACATTTCAGAAAAGAAGAAGAGAAAAAAAAAACAAAACAAAAAAAAACAAACACATTATACTATAACTATTATAAAATAACTCTAATTTAGCATAATAGTGTTTTATATCTATGCATTATTGCAACAATTCAAAACCACCTTCCACTTTAAAACTATACAATAAGTCCTACTTTAATAACATTTCAAAGCGGGCTCCCCATAAAATCTAATTTAACATTTATTCCACTCTATCCATTTCCTCCACTCCCCTAAATGTATCACTTAAAAATCCCTTTTCTTAAACTAATCAGTCTGTAGCTAGCTTATTCACCCACTGTCTTACAAATTTACCATACACAACAATTCTTGATATCTTTAATTCACTGCCCACACTACTTGAAAATATATATATATATATATTCCATTATATCTAAATAAAAAAAAGAAAAGACAATAACTTTAAATTTATAGTCCATATAATATCTTCTTAAAGTCTTTCCACTGGATTGTTAAAACCAACATCCAAAATAGGGTGACGTAGCTTGCGGATGCAACAGTTTATTCAAGATCTCCAATCATATCTGCCCCCATCAGTAGTAAACATCTTCTTATATATATAAAAGTAAAAACAACCACCCGAGTGACATTATAATTGTATTCCATATAATAATAATTGTGGGTTTCATCAGGATTATTAATTTCCATCATCGTATTGGGTAACAACCCGATCTTCTGCATGTCCCGATGTGATTCTCTTGCCTTATAATTCAAGATAATTATAATATATTTATCAACACAAAAAGAAGTTTCAAAATAGATAATTCAAAACCATCAATTTGAGGCTCTTTCCATGTCCCAAAATTACGGCAATGCAGAGATCTGCCACTATCCTCAGGATGATATTGACCAATATGTCGCCTCCTCTATGTTTTCACATAATCATTCATATTTTAAAATCACTGGCTTCACTGTTGCTTGGGTTAGAAATTTCTATTTTTGTACAAACTATTTCTTTTTTTGTTTTCTTTTTGTGGGTTTGACCTCCATCCTAATTTTTTGTGTCTCGCATTTCTTTTTTATCCCTTGTATATCCTCTAATTGGTTTCCATGCTTGTCCTTGCCTTGATAAGTCATCACATTAAAATCAGATGGCACTTCTCTCAAATTTGTAGATAATCCAGCTGGGGTATCCGATAAATCCAAAGGCAATTTATCTGGTACAATCTCTGTCTTTAGTTCCAGCTCCTTCTGCTTATCCTGTATTATATCTGAAGACGTTAAATTCATTTTCAACCTATTTTGATAAAATTCTTCCGCCCTTTCAACAGTATTTAACTGGTATCTTTCTCCTTGATATCTCAATATAATACCAACTGGGACGTCCCACCGGAATTGAATATTTCTCCTTTTTAACTCAGACACCAGAAAGCCAAATTTCTTCCTTTCCATTAATATCTTAGGTGGGAGTTCCTTGTAAATCCAAATCTTTCTTCCATACAATTGCAAATTAGAATTGAAGGAATTTTGCACAATTTTATTCCTAATTTCTTTATCTGAAAAATAGATTACCACATCTCTAGGCAATTGCCTTTGCTTGGCAGTCCAAGAGTTTATTCGATAAGCTCTGTCAATCCTACAAAACACTTCCTCAGGTTGAATCTTTAAAATCCCAGCTAGAAATTCAGAAGATATTTTCCTTAAGTCATCTCTGTTATTCTCCTGCAAACCTCTAAGTCTTATTGCATATTCTGTGAAATTATATTGTATCTTTAGAACCTCTTTTTGAATCCTCTGTTCCAGATATTCTACATTACCAGACTTTTGGTCAGCATCCATTTTAAATTTTTCTTCTGAACTATAATCCTGAATATTTAACAAATCATTTTCAATTTTTTGAAATCTATTGTCCAATTTATCTTGAATTTCATCCATTTTTGACTCTAGTAAATTAGTATTTGTATCCAACCGAATCATGAATTCTGGCAATTTTAAAATTTTTTGCTGCAAAAAGTCAAACTTGGATTTCACCAATTCCTTAGTTTCCTGCTTAAATTTTTCAAGTTGCTGATTCACAATCTCATCCCTTCTTTCAATCTCCTCTAAGAGAAATTCTATTATATTAAAATCAGGTTTCTGGGACTGAAGAGTTAAAACATATTGCTTTAAATTCTTGGTGGGGGAATCCCCCCCACCTATTTGTTTGTCTGACTTCACAAGCCTCAGTGCCATGTTTCCGCCTAAGCAGGCTTTGTTAGAAGAAGAAAAAAAAAAAAACAAGACAAAAGACTTCCAGCCAGCAGCACTCAAGCCTCCAAGGAAAAAAGAGAAAAACAAAAACAGGAGCGGAGTTTTGTCTACAAATGTAGCCAGTGGTATTTATTCCGCTACATTGTAATAATAAAAAACGGAAGAACTTTCCCTCTCAAACTCTTCTCCAGCCGCGGCAGACGCCATTTTAAAAAGAAACTTTTTTCCTCTTTCTCTTCCTCTATTCTCTTAAGTAATTTTTAAAAGATAAGTAAAATACTTGCGCTTCAGTATTACAGGTCCAGCTCACATTTTCTTTGAGTAATCTGTCAAATTCGCAGGCTTGCTTTTGACGCCTGGCTCTGCATTAGCAGAGGTCTCCCAAAGCCCGGAGCAACGGCTGGGGATATGGGGCATCTCATCCGCTCCATCCCAAAAGTAAAAGAAAAACTTTTGGGACTCTGCAGAGAGTTCTACCCACCCCTGCCGGCTCTATCTCCGTTTCCTCATGGGAACGGAGTTTTTTCGAGCCGCCGTTCCGTTGTGAAGGCGGCTCTAACAGGCAGTGGAAGCTGACGATCCCAAAGGAACGTCTGGCGGCGGCCAGCAGCAAACAGGAAGTCATTACTGTTCACTGTTGATTCCTACCTATCTCTTGTCCATTAACCTTCATAAGTCAATGGTACTTTTATTGACCAGGTTTTTAATTTTTCAAAGCCATTGCCTTCCAAGATAAATACTTAGTATTTGCATAGTATATGGAATTATTTTCAGAAGACTAATGTTGCCTATTTTCACTATTTCACTATGGTATTTACAAGACTAAAACCAGAATACCATTTTCTTTGTTTTTCCCCTCAATAAAAATGATTATGCAAACCCATGCTTGTTTATTATTATTGTAGCAAGAGAGCATCTATAAGATGCTTTACTTCATAACTTATATAGGATGGTGAATCTGTCAGTTTTGGTTCCACTCAAATTTCTCATTCATACATTTATTAAGGCAGGTTTGACATTAATTTGAGGTTATGGATTAAAAAATAAACCCTTTGTACTAAAGGTTTTATGCACATTTATTTCAAAAACATCCAGAGGCTTGCAAGGAATTCCTCTTGTTTTTGTAATATTTTTTTTCTTTTTGTATATATTTTGGATGGATATTTTTTATATAACAATCTTATGCATATTTTCTAAAGTTGTAACTCCTACCACAAATTTGGACTCATCAAATTTATCTCTCACACCACATTATATTTTTATTTCTTATATGAAAAGGAAATGGACATATTCTGATGGTATCTATCTGTCTGTCTGTCTGTTTGTCTGTCTGTCTGTCTGTCTGTCTGTCTGTCTGTCTGTCTGTCTGTCTGTCTGTCTACCTACCTACCTACCTACCTACCTACCTATCTATCCACACATACAAACATGAAAATTTAAAGCCAAATGTAGATTGTGTTACTAGGATCATTTATAAACCAATAGAATTGAAATTGTGACATTATTTCCAGTATGAAAAATGTAAGAGATACATAAAAACTGGCAGAAGGAAGCATCAGCTTTTCAATAGATTATGCATATCTGACTTTTATATTATAAGACAAAGAAACTGCCTTTCTCAAGTTTAGTGGGCAATTCTCCCACCTACTGATGGATTTTAACAGGGACATGTATAGATCTCAATACTGATTGATCAGCATTTGAAGAGACTGAATGTGTAATTGCATTTGGTAATATTAAATCCGAACTGGGGATTTATGTTTTCTTTGGGATACAGAATTCTAAGTTTTGAGGCAAGCAGACAACAAAGCAGTTGAAAGAAAGATAGCATCTGCTTTTCTGTCTATTCAAGCTGAAGTTTTTCATTCTAAATGCAAGCAATGTTTCCAAAGTTAACATAATTAACTCATAACAATCCTGGAACATCATAATATAGGGTACAGATGGAAATTCAAAGCTTTAAAACTGTAATGTAACTGCAACAGGATTATCATTCTTTATAAAAGAACAAATCTGAATGCTAATCAAAACAGGTGTTGATTCTGATGGTTGTGAAATCACCAGCCGGGTTATTTATGTATTAGCTGTCTATGAAGCACTTCATTAATTTTTTTTTTTTAGAAAGTACAATCTATGACTACGCTAACATGATAAGATTAAAACGTATGACTCTGAACACTGTTTTCGAAATAAAAATACTAGAAGTTCATTGGTTGAAAATTTCTGCATCCCCCTTCTCGTTGTTACCTACCCTCCATGTATTGATTTATGCTATTAATTATATGTATACAAAATCAAGAAGGTTTGCAGGAAAGTGGCAATTCCAGTAATCCATTAGCCCTAACTAACAATTTGCTTCGCAAGAATGTTTTAGTCCTTAAAACGGACTAAAATTTTGAGAAAATAATGTCATCCGAATGTGAAAAGCACGGAAAAGTGGGAGGATTAGTTCCTACTGCTTAATGTGTTATCATTTCCGTGGTGTTCATAATAGCTGAAGCCTTTCTAAGCAAGATCTTTCATATTAATCTAGTGTTGCATTAAATTCAGGATAACCGGTCTCAGGGTCAAGCATCATTCATCATTAGTTGAAGTGACATTTGCAACCCTTCTCACAGCAGCTGCATGAAAGGATAGAAAAAGGTATTCTTAAGAAGGACAGGGGGTAGAAAACAATCCCAGCACTATCTGGCAGCAAGAAAACAAGGTGCCACAATGTCAGCATGGTAATGTGCTTAAATTCAGTGATGTCATTCTTCCCTAACCTCAGGAGTCACAAGGCATAAGGCAGCTGCATTCCTGAACTTCGTAGCGCTGGTGAAGATAAGTAATGGCTGGATGTAAATGAATTACATTAGTGTGGCTATGAACATGGCTCTGTGCATCTAAATGATAATTTATATCAGGATCCTGTTTGGGGTTTTTGAGACTTTTCTACTTGTTAACAAGGCTGCCCTTGTTTCCGTGGTATCCTCCAGGCATAATAGATTCTGGGAAGCTATGGCAGATAGCCTTTGAGACGGCAAGACCACATTCCAAGACTGGTTCCTAGAACACACTAGCTAAATTAGGACTTCTAAAGGCTGTTTGGCCACATGGTGTTTCCCCCCCCCACCAAAAAAGTTCTCTTCCACCCATGCTTTGCTCCAATGCTTGCTTTCTATCAAACATTAAGACAAGAATGGGCAATTTGCAGAAGTCAAATAGATCTGTAATCATCAGCCTGAAAAAGAGAAATCTGCACGAAATGGCTAGCACTAATGCTTTGCAGTCTTTTTGATATTTGTAGTATAAGGCAACATATACTTTATATAACACTTGCTTTTAATTATGTGAAATGTGATCTCTTTGGAATTATGCACATTTTTATACTGGATTTATTAAAAGAGCATGCTGTCTGATTTAGTGGGTTTAGGGTTTAGAGCTAAATTCTCCCTCCCACAAGAGGTTTTTACGTTGACTGACTAGTATAACACACGAACGATATATGATTCTGTCTATCTGAATTGTGTTTCATTGATTTGCGTTAATTCATCATTATTGTATAATTCATTAAGTACTTTAAAGCATATTGTAAGTTAATTGTATCTTGACAGACAGAAAATAACTCATTAATTTTACAAAGAACAAACTGAGCCTGTTTATCAGAATGGCTTATAAGATTATTGACAGAACATTAGATCTGAGAGCCTCTGTATGGCTCCATGTAGGTAGAGTACTTTTAATAGAATTGAACGGGATCACGTGCAAAATCATGGTGACTATGATGCAACCTAAGAATTATATCATATTAAAATCAGTGGGGTTGTTCCTTAATTTCTATGGTTAGAACTGTATAATATAGCATTTGACTAGAGACTTAGCATATGCCCTTGAATCCTTTCCTTCATCTATTTAATCTGTCAACTATCCCAAAGTGAAAATTTCACTATGTCTTGTTGAGCATTTGTGTGCATTTTCTGGATCCTGCCTGTCACTATACTAAAAATCCCTTTGTTAATTCAGTGAGGATTCTGTCAACAGAACATTGCAAACCTTGACCTTTGAAATGCTCTCTTGCTGTTATTTTCACCTCAAAGTTAGCTCAGGAAATCCTTCAAAGGCATATAAAAACATCAAGGTGAGATTATAGCTTGATTTGTTTGCCATTTTTGTTTGTTAACAAAAAAAGTATCAAAACAAATTTATCAATTCAATGATTTTACTCCTTGTCTTCACCACCACCAGTAACGTTTTATGACATAGTCTTTATAAATAACAAAGCAGATATCAACAGTAAAAGCAGAATGACTGTTTTTTAAAAAAACAGTAACAGATGGATGACTGATGCCACTATAGGTATCTTAGAAAATATGCTTTGTAAAAACTGTGATAGTGTGTAAATATGGGGAACAATTATAGATATTTCAGCTACACATACCTTTCATGCAACTGAACTTTGAAACTTTTCCAGCTAGTAAAGGTGTATTTAACCAATCCATCTAATTAGTCAATCCAAGAGAAATTCTGAATAGAAGAGTCATACTATACTTCTTCTACCTTAGCAGCAATTAGTACTTAAATCTAACTGGATTTTTTTTTTTTTTGGTAAATTTATCTTACACAATATAAATTACTGTATTTAATATGTACAATGAATTTTTCATTGGGATTTTCACCAATTTCTCTTTTTCCTAAACCGATGATGTTCTGAGTTCCATGGTTATCCTTGCTCATCTTCCCCTAAGTGGCTTATCTTTAAAGAAATGTAAGGTAGTGGGAAAGTTTGATAAGATAGTTCAATAGTTCATAGGTACCATGTTCTTGCTGCACTGTGATACCAAAGACCATTGATATGAAAAGGCCCTTAATTTAATCAGAGCATATTTTCACTGAGTTGCATTAACATTAATGGAATATATCATTAGCACAGGTTAACTTTACTTAAGATTATTTGGCACAATTTTTTGAGAGTTGCATACTGTACTCCCTAGATTATGCTACCCTGGGTATACAATACATGTGGAAGCTAAACCAGCATGACCTCAGTTTAAATTCTACTGTGCTCTCACTAAGTGGCTTTGGGCAAGACATATTTTAAAAACTTCTCTAAACTGCAAAATTGATACAATAAAGGTCCATTGCAAATGGGAATGAAATCATGCTTATCAAATACATTGCTTATTAAAACTGCTATGAAAAAGCAGTGCTTTCAAATGCCCGTCTCCCCAAGCATGAATAACCATCTATCATGTCAATATATAAGAATACTGGTTACATTCCTACTTGTCTTTTATATGCAAGTAATGTGGCACTGCACAACTCACTGTTCCACCCCTGGAGGTTTTCTATATGAGACTGATAAAACAGTTATAATAAGATTTGCTGTTATTCTTAAAAGGCAGCGTTTTCCCTGACCCTCTATATAAACCTTTTCAATTGCCTTTCAAGAGCTATGTGTGCCTTCTAAGAGTTTATCCAAAGAAGAGAAGTCCAAAAGAAAACAAAAATGAAAATTCACTAACAGGTCTTCCCCCCTCCTCCTCTCTCTTTCTCTTTGCATCTGGGGAGTTATTATAGCCTTTCAAATTCAGGAGTTCTTTCAATCAGAAGATGCCTTAAAGGGACAGAAGGTCTTAAAATATGCTCCCCGTGTCCTTAGTCGAGAAAGATACGGAGAAGGGGAAGAAAAGTCAAACAACAATACAAAAAAAGCATTAATGCAGAGAACAGTAGGGTCTCTCCCTAATTTGACTTTCCCTACAGGTGGTCTGCAGCTGTATCCAAACAGGTTATAGTGTTGCCTTCTCATGAGGATGACAACAAAGTGGTGCCTGTATTCTCAATAATACATTTCATTTAATGGCTCAGAATGAGTCAGGTCTAAAAATAGGGGCAGGGGAAGCATTTTCCAGCATAGCCCGAGGTAACTCTCTGTGCCAGCAGAAGACAGTAGTGCTCTTGTTTCGCAGGCTGTGCATGGAGATAAAGAATATCAGAAATCTCCTTCACATGACATGACTCACTGAGTGAGGCCTACTGCCTGCCTGGAGCTGATTCATTCTTTTTCTATCCACTGGTACACAATTGACTACCTCAACAAACCAGACTATATCAATAAGCAATATTTGGCTTGCTTATCAAATAAGCCTTCAAATCTATAGATATTTGATTCTGTAGAGCTGCGTTGTAGAATCCACCCTACAGCTCTGTCAGCCTCCAAGGGGTCACAAGATAATAAAGCATCCTACGATTACCTTTCTGACAAGGCAAGGGATGCATACAGGTTAAAATTGTAAGCATTCTGCTCCCCAAAAGTCTAAAAGCCACCCTTTCCCCTTTTTTGTCATGATTTTCTCAGCTGATTCGATCTGATGCATTTTCTGGCATCCTATTAAAATGAGGACTATCCTGCGTAAAGTAGCACTTTGCAGCTCTATTTCCTCCACAGATACAGCCACCTCCTGCTGACAGATCCATTGTAAGATTGTTTCTTGGGTGGCATCCAGAAGACTACTCTGCCTTAGTGTTTAGGCAGTGCTAAGGTAAAAGTGCTACTTTTCTGCCAATGACAGATGATAGGTGTAGCACTCACTTTACAAAGAAATAATTGTGCCAGGCAATCTCTGCTGCTTGAAATGTATTTCATCCTAAATCTATTTACATAAATCTTTTAATGGTTAGCACTTTGAGCATTTATTTTGAGCATTAGAACTATGGCAAAGAGAAAACATGTTATTAAATCAGAAGCACAGAAAACAGATAATCTTATCCTCCAACTGTCCAGTTTTAGCTGGATCTGTCACATATTTCAGAGGCTGCATCTAAAAAGCCACACCTTCCAAACATTTCAAAATTTCTCTGTCCCTGTCCTCGGGTTTTTTTCCTTTTATACTATGCGTGTTGATGGCAGCTAGAGCAGAAACCGAGAAGATGGATGACAAATAAATTGCCTGTCATATTGGTTTATATTGCTCTGTATTTTTGACATCCCGAGAATTATGGTGACACCAAAATTAAAATTGTATCGTACATAAGAAATGGAGATAAAATGTATTCTTTTAAGTGCATTTGATGATTCCCCCCCACCTCTTAACTTTCTTCTCCAACGCCCGTTGTCAACGTGTTTCATGCAAATCAAATGCTGCTAGTATTGGCTAACTCTGTCTACTTCTCTATGAGCTCAACTAAAATGAAGATATAAGGAGAAACAGCAGTAAAAGTAAGAAAAGTAAGATGCCAGTTGGTTGTTACTTGTTTTGCTCATTGACAGGTATGAGGCCAGGAAAGTTAGTTTTGCCTTGTCAGAAAGAAAAGAAAAATACGGCTGAATTTCTGCTTGAGTTCATACTCAAGAGTAACCAGCTCCTATTAGTTTTCAGTGCTGCAGAAAAGGAAGACTGTATGTGTACAGATGTGCTTTACTTTGACTATTTCAGGATGAACCCTAGAATTTAAGACAGTCTCCTAAGATGCCCTGGTTGTGCATTGGAACTAATTAAGAAAGTACTAGAAGAAAAATAAATTAAGTTTTAAAAAAGTAAAGCAAAGAACAGAAAGAAGGAGTATCTGTATTCATGAAGCACCATTTGATGGAGAATGGTAGGAACTGGGTTATTTCTATATATGCTTTAGTTTATGGTTTGCTGATGGTGAAAGTGGAATCAGTATTTACAATTTAAAGAGAAATTTCCAACCATATGTTGTTAGCTGGGAAGGGCAACTCCTTCCCTAGCCCTGTTGGCAGGAATTATCAGGATTTTTGTACAGCTTTTCTTCGCCTGTCCAAAAACTGAGGATAATTATGACACTCTGAATGTAGAATTTTCATAACTGCTCTGTGGCTGAACTTCAATCACTAGGTCAGTGGCTTCAAAAGCTGGAGATTTCCACGTTTTAATATTTACAAATAGTGTTAAAATGGGGAAATAGCGATGATCTATAAGGGGGATCTTTGAAAATATAGATAATGGAATATTGCAAAAGAAGACAGGTAAAATTTATGAAAACAACCATGAAGCAAAGGCAAAAAGATATACAGCCTGCTCCCAACATCCTGAGAGCATGTACACTATTTGTTTTAGAATGTGCTATATATTAGAATATGAATTAGAATCCCAATACTAATTCTTTGGAAAAAGTCTGGTTTTCCACATACTAAAATTGAAGTTCTCCTTAACATTGTTTCTTCCCATGGATCCCTTATCCCTACTACACTGAATCTGGATTTTTGCAGATGGTGGATTAAAAAGATACGAGGGAATGGAAAATCAGATTGGATCCCACCATTTCAACGTAACTTTGATGCTAAAATAAATTATGAGATTAAGCAATCCATTTGATAAAAATAGTGGAATGGAGCAATATGTGAACTACTCTCATGAAGCCCTTTGACAATTTGTGGAATAGCAGTGTTTTTAGGAAACATGATACAATGAAGATTTTTGTTTTTTGAAGGCAGAGGAAATTTTGATGACAAATATCCCATTAAATAAAATGGATGCTATAATTCAATAGTGACAACATAAGGATTTGCAGACAATTTCATGTACTTCAGAAGTTTGGGGCTTGGACTTTCAGTAGCTCCTGCCAGCAATGTCAGCAACAAGAGATTGTGAAAATTACAATACAAAAATGACTAGAAATTACCAGGTTGTTTTCTTTGGCAAAGCTATGTAATGAAACTAAATAGGTAAGATATTTGCCCTATTATAAAATTAAAATTAGAAAAGGATTCCACCAAGAATGGGTCTTTCTCCAGGCAGAATGCCACTGCTAGGTTATTTTCTTTCTTTTGTATCTTCTGACAGTAGTTTAGCTGATAGTGATACTTACAGAAGGATCTGGGTTAAAGACCTGAAAATATGGATGGGCACACATGAAGATGGTAAAAAGTCATGCGATAGTGAGCTAAATGGCAAATACATTAAATGAATACATAGATAAAGAGAGAAAATGTTGAGTTTTTATTATTTGGTTTGACTATATGAAATAAATGCTGTGAAGAGGTGGTAAACACATACACTCTACATTATTGTTGGTATTGGTAGTGGGTTTTTTGGTGTCTTTGAATCAGTCTTGATTCCTGATGACTGCCTGGATAAATCACTCCAGTTTCTTGGCAAGAATTTTCAGAAGTGGTTTGCCCTTGTCTGCTTCCTATGTCTATGAGAGATTGAGTGGCTAAATTGGCTTTGTGCCTAAATTGAGACTAGAATTTACAGTCTCCTAGTTTCTAGCCTGATGCCTTTAATAACTTCACCAGACTTTGTTTTCTGTTCTTCACATATCCTAAACCACTAATTTGGTTTAATGGTTTAATGAGGACCCAGATTGTGGGGGCAATAAGCTGACTTTGTATCAAATATACAAAAGTATGAAGGCTATTGCTTAACACATTGTAAGCCGCCCTGAGTCTCCAGAGAAGGGCGGCATATAAATTAAAGCAAAAATTAAAAAAATAAAAATAAAAAAAATAATTTAGGCCTTCCAATCTAGACTATATTATTGTAGGCTACATCATAATACATATACAATGAATTAGTGTCAGGTATATAGGTTACATCACATTCCAAGCATTCCTCAGTTTACCTGTTCCTTTTTTTCAATTTATGTCCCTTACAAGGATGGGTTAATGGCTTAGACTGTGTCATCAAGTACCAATTTAATATAATATTTTTCACTTTCTTTACTCTGCCATTATTGTCTCTTGATATCTAAGGAGAAGGTCGTGCTAACCTGAGAGTCTTCTAGTCTCATTTCTTAATAAATGAGCAAATTTCTTTAAAAATAAACATAAAAGGCATGTTGCACAAATAAAAGAGAACAGAAAATGGTGCAGTATGTTCATTCTATCAAATACACATGACAAACTTCACTGAAACTCTTCTCTGTGATTAACAGATGTTCCCCATTTTTCTCTGTCTCAGCAATTTAAACCACTATCTTCAGTCTTCAAACCCAAGATACATTATTATAGGATACATCATAATGATATACTGTATGTTCATATACAGTATCCCATACAATGACTAGTTGATTTATAATTGAGATCCAATAAAGGAGAAAATTGGCTTTAACTGATGATCAGTGAAATAATAAATGCATTAAAATGTTTGAAAAGAACATCCTTTTTTAACAGGGATGGTGACATAATAAAATTAAATATGGATATCAGATAATAACCGTTATTATTAGACAAGGGAATATAAATGGAATCTGGAAAGCAATCTGAAGAACAATGTACAAACAAAATAGTTAAGTCTATAGAAATTAGGTAAAGTTTTTTTAAGTTTAGAAGTATGCATAACATCATAATTTATTGCTCTTATTTTCTCCAATATTCTGCGTTAGCTCCGGTATGTAAGATATTACTTAAAATTCCATTGTAAATTTTATTGACAGTTTTGTTTATTTTTTCATTTCCTTTATGTTGCTATGCAGCATAATTCACTGTTGTGCACATTCTGCAATCTTAAGGCTTTTTTTTTTTAATCCTGAAACACCTGATAAGTACAGAATACTAAGGTCTATGCAAGATATATTATAATTTAACTGATTCTATTATATTTGTTTATACTAATTTATAGTCTTAGGAAGAGTCTCTTCAGGTTACAAAGGACTAACATGCAATACCAACAATCATACATTAAAATCCTCCTCCTCCTCCTCCTCCTCCCCCTCCTCCTCCTCCTCCTCCTCCTCCTCCTCCTCCTCCTCCTCCTCCTCCTCCTCCTCCTCTTCTCTGAGGGGCTTCCCCCACGAAATCCCAGACTAGCAGGAATAGGGGGGACAGGTGTCCAAATATAGCAAAATTCTAGAGGGCCAGTACTTGCCTTCTTCCCTCTTTCCAGGGTACCTTTTAATCATCCTGGATAAATTCAGTGTGTCCTTAAACTAACAATAGCGTCTGCTGAAGAACAGTCTCAAACAGATGCCAGGATGTACAAACAGTTTGCAAAAGGGAGGAGCAAAGGAAAAACCTTTTATGCAAACTGTAATAAAAGTTTAATTGTAGCAATCTGAAATGGAAAGAAACAGAAAGAATATACTCTCACCAGTTTCCTTCAAATTGAATATTTGAAAATAGTAGGGTACGATTTATTAATGATTCAGGAATCAAAGATGAAATATGAGAGCAGACATAGAGAGACATGGCATAAATGTTATTGTATACCTATGTATTTATTGCCTTCCCTCTCTTTTAGTTACTTCTAAAATTTCAAAACAACTTCCCTAAATTCTTTATTTACTACTATATTGTTTATAAACAGTGCCAAATTACTTTTATACTTTATTTTATACCTTATCTCATTCACACAATTCCCTCAAAATTTATGTTTCACTAGAGTCACTCAAGTTTAAACACAGAGTATTTTGCATTGGGTTAGAGTTACGTTATGCTATACTGCTATTACTATTATACTTTGTACTATACAACCCAATTCAAAAGTCCAGTGTGTGTGTGTGTGTGTGACTGTTTTATATAGAGAGTTATTTATTACATTTTAGATATTCTTTCCTTTTTCATTATATTTCAAATTAATCTGTTGAAATGAACAGGTGGGATATGCACCCCCATTTTCAGTTAACATTTTGAAAACCCTTAGAAAACATGGCCTTCAAAGATTTTAATAAGATTGGCACCAGACAATGTTTCCTTACATTAAACCGCATACTCCTGTATCTAAATTTACAATGTTTAAAAATATATGTAAATTGGCAAGTAATTAATCCATCAAGCTGCCTATTAAATTATGTGGTCAAAATGTTTACTTTGAATACTTACATTCAGATATTTAAATGATAGATAAAATTACCTAAGATTTTATTTTGTATCTGAATATTTATTTAGATAAAAGCATTCTATTATCTAAAATAAAATATTGGTAAAATATTTTTATTTAGCTTTGACAGATTTTTTTTAACACAAGTGCTGGTAATCCTAACAAAGCAGTAATCAATATGGATTTTGGCAACTTTGGGAAACGTCTCTTTATTTCATGCATTTGTTTTACAATATATTTTCTTTATTGATGGAGAATATTAAACCATAACAATAGAAGATGGCTGAAAAAAAATCGAATTCCCTTATTTTCCTTCAAATCCAGTATCCTCATTTTCCTTATATGTGATCCCTCTGTATCATTTTCAACTGTGGCAGATTTTATATTCATAATTTATTTAAATGGATGCAGCATGTTCCAATCCATTTGTCAATTGGTAATTTATAACTTATCATAAACATGGGTGCAATCAACACATATTTACTCAGAGAAGAGACTACACATTAGACTATGTATTAGATGTGTAAAAATAAGTAGACAAATATACAAACACATACCTAACACAACACATACACACACAAACCCCCAACTTCTTTTTGATATGATTTCTTTGTCTGCTGTGGTTACATACATCAGTAACCAAATGCCACTGCAAATTTCTATGTCTTCTTCATCAATCAAAATGGATCAATTAAAGACTAGTGAAACTAGATCCAAACTCCAAAGCTGCGTGGTCATATTACCACTTACATTATTACTAAAAAGCCACATCTATATTCCAAACTGGGATACTATAACCCCTTTGTCATTTTCCAATAAAAAAAAGCCCCTACCAAATAGGCAGAACACACCGTAATTAGCAGCTGGCAGAGAAAGCTGTAAATCTGTATGAGTTCTGAACGATTTGCTTACATTGTTGCTTTGTTGACAAATGATGCTGTACATGTTAATGTTCCTGAAATGTCCCCATTGCACCTGACGTGCCAATAAATGCCAGCCAGCTGTATGAATTATGGAAATAAGATTTTTGTTTATGAAGGTATCCCAGACATTTATTTTACTGCATTCCTCTTGACAGATTTAATGTCTGGAGTTACACTGAGAAGATATTTGCTACCTGACAGAATGGATAATGGAAACTTTAGAGCTCTTTTTCTAAAAAAGAAAGGCTAAGGAATTCATCTATGTGTTTCTCTCTCTCTCTCTCTCTCTCTCTCTCTCTCTCTCTCTCTCTCTCTCTCTCTCTCTCTCTCTGTATGTGTGAGTGATTATATTCTCTCACACTCACGTATTCACACATTTTACCTTGTGGCTACATATTTTAAATCTTGAGGTAAACCCTGAATATTTTAAATGGAATGAAAGTAAATTGTTCTTAATGTACAATAAATTGGATGCAGCTAATGCTACAGTATATAAAGCAATAAGAAAACTCTCTTCGAGAGCTATGAGAGAGATGCTCTATTCAGTTGATCTATTTTGTTAATAAATGATTTCCCTTCCTATCTATGTGGTATCTAATTTGTATGCATCAATGCTAAACTGGCATCCTTGCAAATTGATAATAAATACACAAAAGCTGGTAAAAAAAGAATCCTTCAGAAGAAAAGCAGTATAACACATATATGCTTCTTTAAGGAAGATACATGCAAAATATTTATGACCAGTACATTCACTCAAAAATAATATTGAAAATGAGGTTGTTTCCCTGCATGGAAATTTAATTCACATTAGAAGCAATTATAAATTATTATTTACACATACACATACCATAATGATAAATCTAGAAGCCTAGGAAGTAAGAATTTTTTTAATGCTTTTTTTAAGCTACATTCTCAAATTTCATTATGAGGGTTGGGAATAGGAATATATTAATTAACATATTAAGAGGCAGTTAGAAAATCCACCTCTCTCTAAATAATCTCAGTAGGATATTCTTATAAATTTTATTTTATCCATATTCTGTTTTTGTTTTCAGTTGTTGCTGGGTTTAGTAAAAGCAACAGGACTGTGAAGTAGCTATTATTATTGGGAAAACTATACTGTCTTTTAGTCTTCAGGGCAAGGATTTCCTCAAATAAATAGAACTGAAATTTCTTATCTGCTGAGATGATGCTGATAAGGAACTGACAAGAAGACATTTGAAGGTCTGGAAAAAAAAATTAAAATAGGTACCTTCTTGATGTCTTTCCTTAAGGTGTTTTTTTCTCCTGAAAATTTGGAGAAAAAAATAAATTTAAATGTATGGAATATAAATAAAGTTACCCATGAAAATTAAAAGCTGGTGTCAATGTGTGCAAAAAAAAAAGTTTTCAGAAGTTCACGAAAATGGGAATGAAAAAGAAATAGATTTGAAGGAATATAGAATGTAGATAGTGATGTTCCTTAGATTCAGAAAATGAGAATAATTAAGCAACATTTCATGTAACAAAATGTGACTCCTGATCCTTGGTTCTCTTCTCCCTGCCTTCCCTTAGTTTTTTCCAGCCATTTATTACTATCTGAGATATATATATATATATATATATATATATATATATATATGTATGTATGTATGTATGTATGTATGCATGCATGTATGTATGTAGTCCTTAGAGATCAATAGCATTGAAACATTTTAAATTAAGTTACTACAAAAATATAATTGAATAAGGTTATACCTTTCAAATTTATCTACCAAACATTTCCTTATAAGTAAATCAAATTATGCATAATACATACATGTCAATATCTTCAGAGGTGAGTTTCTATCTTTAGAAGTAGGTAATAACTTAGTTTCCGCCCCAAAAAATCGTCCCCCTCCCAAATGATTCTGAAAGAAAACCAACTTTTGCTTTAACATTTCTGGGGGAGAAATCACAAATAATACAAATACAGAGTTATCTCCCTGAAATTATTGCCTGTGAGAACCTGCAGGCTACCTGTCTCATACCTATTATTACAGGTAGAGGAGAAGGCAACATACATATTTTTGTTTGTGTTTTTTTTTCTCCTTCCATTTGCTATTATTGCCAGAATTTGGGCTATGAGCTTCTTGGCCAATTGATGATCATTAGACAATTTTCCAAATAAAGTTTTCCTAGACACCACAATACACATTTACTTGATCATCAGACAGGATATCATGCTTTTTGGTCACTTGATTTGAACAAACAAGAAACCGTACCTCGATTTTTCTTGTGCTCCACAAAACTGGGTTGCTTCTTTTAAAAAACATCACAGTTTATTCTGGAACATTTGGAAGGTACTATGTTTTCTTTCCATGGTCATCACATAATCTTTATATTTACTCAAGACTGACACTTATATTTTCTAGTAATAAAGCTGATGAATCTAAGAAATCATCAGAAAGGCTGCCAATGTTGTCCTTTCTCTTTTGATTCAGATTACTGGACAATTAAAGAGGAACAATTTTGCTTAGGAGTTCAGTTAGCACATAAATTGGGAGGTTATCCTCGAGATATATAATTAATTGGTCTCAGCCCAAGTTAAATGCAATCAAAACCTTTGGTAGGACTACTAAATACACAGGACAATTTGTGATAACTAAAATGAAGTTGAAAGCCTATAAACCAAAAAGGTTGCAACAGATTCAAATCTATGGCATACATCCAAGTGTTTACTCAGTCTATTTAGTATTGCAGCTCACTGAGGGCTTGTCTCACAGTAGGAAGTTCAGTATTTCTAATCATGCTGTCCCACTTTCTAGACATGGAAAGATACTATAGTTTATTCTGCTTTTCATTACTTTACAAAGCTGAGAGAGATCAGAGGGCTATCTAATATGCCATATTCTCTGAAGAGGGTTTTTTTTTTTAAAGAAAAAAGGAGCAAAGTACAAAACATATTTTGCTTTTGTATGGCAATGCTGAATTAGAAATATGGTATACCACCATATAAATGGGCATTAAGTTATTTCCACACAGAAGGATATGAAGCTACATTAATCTTATGAATCCTTTGAAATCCTCAGTGGAAGCATGGTGCCTGGAATCATCTATATTTACAGTGGTATTATTTTTACTAGTATGAAAAAAAAAAAACTTTTCTACATAACTGACTACAACTCATTTTCTAAAACCACCACACAGGACAAACAAAATTTCAGCTACAAACCTACCACGCTTTCTCTTATTACAGTCATGAGAAATACCAATTTCCCATTTGTTTAAGAATAGTTTGCCTATCTTTCATAGACCTTTCCATTCCTCCTTAGCTTGTTGCTTTCTTATTGATCTGGTAACTTCAGTTTGCCTACACAAATCAGTTTGTGCAGAGTGGCTTTTACTTTACTCTGACTCTTTCCCTGAAGAGAAAGGGAAACAAAAAGTCCAGATGGTTAAAATTATTTTAAAGCAAATATTTAGTGGTTGTAGCTCAATATTTCTGGCACACACTCACTATTATAAAACTGACACAGTGCATTTGCTGTATTTACTGTAGTCCCAAGGGGAAGACAAATGAATACCTAGGAGGAGTCGCTCCTACTTCTGTAAACATATTACAGTGTCATTACAAATGATGGAAAAATTAAAGATGTCTTGAATACAGAAAAAAAAAAGTTTTCATTGTTTTTAATAGCCCTTTGGTTTGTGCTGCTTTTTCCCAGGGTCTCCCTTCAGCTGTTGCTCTAAAATGGTATTGGTTGATCCAAGTTGGCCTTGTTGAATGGTGCATTTCAATAGATCTGTTGAGGTGTACAATTATAAACTATATTTATTTAATTCGGTGACATCAGAAGTCCAATATTCACTGAGCAGCTAAAGCTTAAACATTTAGCTTAAGTAAGTAATATCACTCCATCTCCCAGTTTTGACTATTAATAATATTTAAAAAGTAATTGTATAGTTTGGTTACAGACAGTATTTGTAGTTGCTTTTGGATAGTTAATATAACATTCATTAGCTTTTCATTTTTTGTTTGTTTCTTTTTAACTTCTGGATTTTTAAAAAACTTTTGCAGTTTTCTTGGCAAGACTTTTCAGAAGTGGTTTGCTCTTGCCTGCATCCTAGGGCTGAGGGAGAGTGACAGGCCCCAGGTTGCCCAGCTGGGTTTGTGCCTAAGGTGGGACTAGAACTCACATTCTCCTGGTTTCTAGCCCCATGCCTTAACCATTACACCACACTGAACTAATTCAGAAAATAAGTAGAATGAAGTTTTGATATCTGTATATTCCTAGGAAATGGCCACTTTAGCAATATTCAAACACATCAATAAATGGTGGACCACAAGTGGGAATTAAGAAAAACTAATATTCAAATGCTTAACAAATAATTAAGTCAAACTTTGTGTTGAATATTACTCTAAGAGCTTTATCAAGTTTCTTGGGTAGGGTATTCTATGTGCGTGAAACAGAGGAATTGAGAAGAAGAAAAAAATCCTAAAAGCATGGAACTAAAGATATGTGTTAAAGGAAGTAAGCCAATGATGTTAGATCAGATTATTAGATACAGATATAATTGTTGTATCACCCAATTATTTGTTTTCCATGCTGTTATATATAGAATTAATGTCTGGATATATTCTAAAGTTGCCCTGTACTAGCTTTGCTCTGATTACATTGATAAATATGTAAGTATATGAAAGAAAAGAGTTTACTACTCTCTGGAAATCAATAAATGGATGGAAAATATTATTTTGGGAAGGAGTGGGAAAATCTGGAAACAGTGAGCAGCTGAGTGACCTACCCAGTATCCTTTAGGAAACAACGCCTTGTAGCACCCTTGGATGTAATACAAATATATTAGCCCAAACTTTGAGAAATATTGCTTTCAGTTTGTTACAGTGACATACTGAGAGCATGAGAAGGGGGTAAAGGGGAGGGGGAAGAGAGAGAAAAGAAAAGGCTGTTATTGTCCATATTGATTTAATTGTCCAGGTTTCTGTGACACAATAGTTAGAGAAAGCATTCCTGTCTGCTAGGAAAAACTTTCTAATTTTTCAGCGATTATAGCTGAGGTTTTATACCACTGGACCACTGAAAATGAGCTAGCTGTGCGTTTGGATTGTGGTATTAATTCTGGTATGAATGCCTAAGCTTTTTGGCACAGCCACTTAGCAGTGCATGAGGCCGCTACACTGTAGGCAGCTATTCTCATATTACTATCACAATGCATGCTCCATAACATGAGCACCGGACAATATTTTTGCAATCTGGCTTGAGATCTCTTTAAGAATTCCTGCATTCCTTCTGGAAGAGTAGCAACAAAGAAAGGAAGGATTTTACTATAGCTACCATCTGCAAGAAACGGTGATGTTTTCTCTAGTAACATTTATGGGGCAAGTCTGGTAAAGACATGTAATAGATTAATAGAGCTTAAATAGCACGGAGCAGAGAGTCCAGAACTGTTATGTTGTAGATTGTACTTGTCAATCAGTTTTTCTTCTCCACTTGAATGCAGGATTATATTCACTATATTTCACCCTCCTCTTTGGTATTTGGTATAATAGCTACACCTAACCTTGTGCCCTCAGGATATGATGGCTTATAAATACCATCATACTGAGACAACAATGCCTAATGCCTAATGTTTAATTTTTTAAACAGAATCTGGCACATAGTTTCCCCAAAAAAGGAGATCAGGGTCTTAACCATATTTCCATTTACTTTCACGTCAACATTGTTGGCTTATAGAACATTCAAAGGCAGAAAATATTCATATTTGAATTCTAGGTTTTGCACAGTGTAAGCTAGCTACTTCTAAAGCAATGTGATGTTTATGCAACTAATATTTGCAACAGTAACAATTTATGTGTTTTATTGACTACGGCTAACACATGCTACATAATTTTTTCTCTGTTTATTTGGTCAGATATTGAAATATGTCTTGTTCTGAAATATTGTTTCTCAAGTTAAATAATACACTTTAGCAAGATGAAATAATAATAACAATAAGTCAAAATAAACTCATATATCATGTAGCTTTCTCTCTCAAAGTTCCCATTTTGAATAAAAAGGAACTATATCGTCTGAATATTGATGTGATTTATGGTAACAACAATATTTGTGGAAAACTGATACAATGGCAAATTAAAACAAAATGGAGTAGCTTGTTCAATGTGTAATAGTCACAGCTGTGTATATGTACTGGCCTTCTGGGAATAGAAAATTGGGAAATTATAATATCAATGGCCATTACTAATTCCTGTTGGTATCAGCCGATGCCAAGAATCGAATTGATAGGCGCTTGGAAAGGAATGGAGTTCTAGGCAGATAAATGCATGCCAAAGGAAGCAGGACAACCCCACTGACAGAGTCAGTCTCTAATAATACTAGCTCTAAAAATCCTATACAGTATCTATAAGTATAACTGAAAAAGTATTAAACTAAATATATTCATTTACAAAATAACAGCAGGTAGATTGCAGATGTAAGAAACTATGATCAAATTTAAATAATCATAGGATTCTTATTCAATCTATATTTTCCCTTCTCCTATCCAAAATATTAATGATAAGAAGCAGGAATTTGGTTGAAACTAGGCAATTGAAAAAAAAAATCTATTTTATTATTGCCACCAAATATTTTTTACTGTTTTCATATTGTGCAAACTTGGTTATATATGCCATAATGCAGCCAGAACTAAGAACATATAAAACTCATTTATGTCACTAGTGAAAAAATTAAGGCTATGATCAGTTTCCAATTGGAATTTATAGCTATGGAAGGATAGTGCATAAAGACAGTTAATGTGTTAACATGTTATGTTTGTTTTGCAAACAGGCAGAGTCAGTCAGGTGAGATGGGCAATATAGAAATTTGATAAAATCTTATATAAGTCAGCCATCTGATTTTCACTTACTTTTAGACATGAGGCCGCATTTATGTGCATAATTAGCTTTCCTGTCATTTTCCTTCTGAACAAGTGTGGGGAGGTATAGGGTGATAGAAAGTGTGAGGGCTAACTAACAATTCTGCTGATAAATGGTTGTTCCAGGTGTTTAATGGTTCCATCCCTAGTCATTTGGTTCACCAAAGAAAAATAACATACCACATTCTATCTCTACCTCCCAACAATTTATGCTGAATTTATTCATTATTTTATCAGTAGCAGTTTTCAAAATGGAATAAATGAAATATTTATTTTGCCATAAATAACAAAGAAATGATTATTTTAAAATGTGTTCTTTAAAATTTGGGTCTGAGACTGAGGGGAAAAGATATCCGATTTCTTTTAGGAAGAGAAGACTGCTTCATTTCTGTAGAACCTCAATATTTAGCAACCTTGACCCCTAAATTACAGTTTGTTCCAGTATTAAGATTGGAGTTCCATGTTAAACAGTGTTTAAAATAGTCTAGAATTTCAGGCATTCTAGTAGAAAATTCCATAATGAAGTCAATTATAGTATAGTTATATCATGGAAATTATTGTTACTGCTATAACATTCTGTTAGTTACAGTATTTTGTTGCCTGCGTTTTCAGTTCTACAATTACATTTGAATATTAAAATTCCCCCTAATCTGATGGAAAAAGTGGGTGATAAAAAAACAATGAATACAGTGCCTATAAAAATATATCCTATTAATCCAAGTTTAATATAATCTACCCTACCCACCTGAAAAAATATATGCCGTATACCACAAAGCTAGATCCATAAATTATTATAAAATTAAAAACAAAACTTTTTGGGAGCAAGGAGAAATATTAAACATGTTTAGTATAAAAAAGATTTAACTTTTGCTAATTTTTCAAAACATTTATCAATATATATCTTATATATTTACTGGTAAGTTGTTAAGGACACAATTTAATTACCACTAGTATATTTTTTTCTTTAAAGCAAAATGCTTTTCCTGATTGCATCGTACTTTTCTGCAAAAGTAACAGTTCATGAAAACCTGTCCAGCCAATACTGTCTACTGTTCACTAGAAATAAGCACATTAAATAATCGTACTATAAAAATGCTTGAGTATTTGTACAGCGGTAAAATAGTTTCTTTGCTGAAATTAATACCTTCAGCAAAACCCATTTTACATGAATCTATAACACATGGGTTCAACTTTTATTACTCTTCTTTAAGAGGACAATTATATTTATATGATAAATTCTCCTAGGATTGTAACAAATATTTATATAACTGACCACTTAAATAGTTGTTGGTATTTTTCATATGGAACAACAATTTTGAATACCATGCTATTTATTATTGCACTGTAAATTTTATTGTGCTATTTTTTACTAGAAGCTGAAAATGCTGCGTGCAACTTCACAGCAAAACGAAATCGCTTACATGGATACACTTCAAGTACATTAAGAACCAATACAAGGACATTTGCTTTCTATAGCAGTCCTAATATAAAAGCTCCAAAGGTTTCATGCAGTCACAAAAATTAATACTAAAAATATTTGACAAAGCACTTTCAGTGTCTAAGTTTTTGTGGAAAGAGTTACAATCACACAGTATTTAATTTGCATCTCCCTCCAAGGGATACTAGTAGGCATTGTTTATTTTTACACAGAATTTTATTGTAAGAGATTTAATTTGCCAAAAGAAAAGACCCTTCTGGTAGCTTTTGCAAAACTGCTTTTGTCCCCTTTGCATACAACAGTATTTTTCTCTCCAAACAATTTATACTGAGAAGATAGAAACACTGATCTCCACAACTTCCTGCTCAGCTGAGACTAAAATTAAATAGATTTGAACATAATAAGACGGGGTCACTTTTCCAGTATTTTCTGTTGCTGCTCAGTGAAAAGAATGATTGAAAGCAGCAAAAACATTGGACATTTGCGTGTTCCGTAGATCCAGATTTGCTGGGTATGATTTGTATTTTGAATTAGCGACTGTCCCCAAGAAAAGTAGGCATTCACTGAAATTTAGCAATGTGGAAAGATAATGGAAAACAATAACAAGGATACTTGGATGGATAATGGTTTCTGTCCTATTTCTCTACCTCCCAAGTGGACATTTGGTAATTTTAATAATGTGGATTTCAATGGCTCCTCTGTTAGTTGGGAATAAGTTATAAAATCTTATCAGATGAGCATGATACACTCAAAAGCAGGAACTAATGAGAGGGAAATCTATACAGTCACTTATTTTATTATCACTGGAACTAAATGCAATCGATGTTAACTGAAGAGTTTAAAGCAGCCTGAGTGGAGAGCTACCCCACCATTCTACTTTCATTCTCAGAAACACAAACATGCACACACACCCACAAACAAACACAGAGAGAAATATACACCCAAGTACAAAAGCTTGCTGCTTTCAATTTAATGCAATCATGCCTCTTACTGGCTGCCAGAAGATGCGGCAAGGGCAGTCAGACACAAATTGAGTATTCATGGAGACTTTGAAATGTAGAAGGATAATGACATGCCTGCTGTAGATAATTCTTTTCTTTTTCAAAAGAAGCACCCAAAAAGGAACATATCTTCACTCGTATCTCTCTAGAGCTATCTCCATGGTTAAATCTAGTTGTTGAAAATAGACATAAGGGGGAAAAAAACCTGGATAAAAGGACAGAAAAGAAGCTTGGGTAAATGGAGGATTCTACTCCCTTCCATCATTATTGTTTTATTTTTTAAAAAATAAGGATAGTATTTTTTTTAAAAAAGAAAAGTAATCCAAGATGTTTATATTTTAGTCTATTTTTCAAGAGTGAGTTTCGAAGAGAAATTAGCCAATTGTTGTTTCATAAATCTTCCCTTTTAGATTTTTAACACTCACAGAAGTACCAAAATTTTATATTCTTAAAACAAAAACAAAAACAAGCAATTTGGCAATATAATCTTCCGTATGTTTCTACTACTCAAAAGCTTAATTATTCATTGTCACCTCTTCTGCAACTGTTATTAAGGGTCAGGGTTTGTAGCAGGGAAGATGCTGCCATAAATATTGCTATATCTTTTCCACTTGTATACTGATTGTATCCAGATTCAAACAAGGGGTCAAAAGAAATAGCACTGGGCTGTTACTAACTTGCTTTACTGCCACCTGTTTCTTCAGGAGGAGACAAAGGTCCATTGAATTCAGAAATTTGACTTTTCTGGTCTGTGGCCATAATAAAAATTGATGAATTAATTCAGAATTTTGACAAAGGATATGTCACCACTGAATTCTGGAATTCATATTGAGCACATCTGGAAGGCAGTCTGGGAAAGGTTAGGGTAGAAAAACTATGAGTATATTGGGAAAGAAATACTGTTATTCATTAAGAACCAGGAAGCACCAATTACGTTCAACCTGATGATGGCCAATGATCAAGATGAATTAAATAGCCTCAGTTAACAAGGAGATCTATTTACAGTTGGAATGAAAGAGTGCTTGTCTTCAAGAATAGGTACTTAAAAGGAAGATTCAGGTAATTCTTATTGTTACAGTCACTGACCAACATTTTCTACCATCACTATAAAGAGTACCAAGGTTCAAATTAAGAATCATAAATATTTCTAAAATCAATAAAGGAAACAGTTCACTATAATGCTATGAATGCAAATAATACTAGTAAGAATTAATATGAAAGCAAATAGCAGGATTATAAAACTACTTTAGGAATGAAATGCTAAAACTCTTGCTTACTACATGCTAAACTGCTAAGTGAGTAAGTATGTGCACGTAATAATTGGGATCAATGGCTTTATTTGATTCTTATAGCCCATCTCAATCAAGTGACTCTGGTGAATGGTAAGGTGTAAATTGAATTATATATTGGTGGGATTCTAAGGATTAAATAAATAATTTTATGTATAGAGAAATGGCAACTGAAATAAATTTTGTAACTTGTCTAGAGATGTTAGGATTCTAGAATCAACATCAGAAAGCAAATGAATTCATAGCAGAAGCAGTGAAGCTTCTACATTAGCAAGCAGAGTTATGAAGGTAGGGTATAAAATGGTACAGAATAGAATTAAGAATATGAGAACTAAAGTTGCAAGTTCCTCCAGATTGCAAGGGCTGGTTTGCTTTGCAAAAAATTGTGTTATTATATCTTCCCTGCAAAATTAGAGGCCATAGCATCTTAAACTAAAGAAAGAAAGAAAAAACTCTGCAGTGTATTGGCCAAATAATATTACATACCTAATTTTCAGAAAGATTTCCTTTTTCTATATTGCCAATATAAATGACCTAGTTTGTCCTTTTTTTTTCTGGAAAGCTATATCAAACAGCCACTGTCCAATTGCAATTGTAGTTCCAGATAACTCCTTAACCAGTAGGCTTCACTTGAGAAGCCTTAGTGGCATATCACTTTGAGTTCTAGCTCTCCAGGAAGAGGAACAATTATCAAAACACATCATGGCAGATATGGAATTGCTAGAAAAGTGATCTTAAACCAAAATTAAGGTTGGCATATGAATGCCCTGGATTCCAGGAAGATCTAAATAAAGTGCTGCAAATGTAGCTCAATATTCAGAATAAAGTCCTTAGGAATCTGGACTAGATAAGATCTAAGGTTCTTAGTGATTTTATGCACATACCTAACAGCCATGTAACATCCGGAAAATAGATGTAGCTTTTAAAGAGTTTTGTCTTTTTGCCTTCTTTGATTTAGAAGACCCTCAATAGCTTTAATGCTGTTTTATTAGCCTTATGGAAATAGATTTGATATGTTCACACCAGATTTCTGAGTACTGGAATACTATGCCAAAGTATTTAAAGGATGAAACCTAGTCTATAGTATCATTTATCTCCCATTAGTATTTGCAGCATTTCAGTTCCTTTGCCTTCTTCCTTGTGATATTTTGCTGGGTACATAGACTTCTTAAACAAATTGAGTTGGAGAAATATGGCCACATAATTAATATGCAGGAGTACAGGTAATTTTCTAATAAGTTTTGATTGTAGAGCGGCAGAGGTAGAAGACCTGGCTCACATCCTATTTGACTGTTGTTTGTATAACGGGGTGAGAGACAGGTACCTTGGTCCACATACCAAACAAATGACCCATTGGAATCTCATATCAAAACAACTTACTTTATGTGCGGCCAGAACCTGAAAATAACATTTAACACAGCACAGTAGTTAAACAAAATGGTTCAGTTGAGATCTGCATACGTGGGACTGATTGGGGTAGATTGTTAAGGGTGACACCGAAATATAATTTTATGTCATTTTACTCTATTTTATATATTTATGTATCAAATTACATTGTATCTAATCCTATAACTATTGTATTTTACCCTACTTTTATTTTAAACTGTTTGTATAAGATTTTAATGGTGATATGTGTTTGCACCTTGAGCTTTGATATGGCCTATAAATTAATCAATAAAGCTAACTAACTAATAAGTTTTGAGGAATGTAATTTTGCCTTGATCAAGATAGTTCAGAATAGGCCAGAATACAACTCTGTTTTACTCCTTTGGAGATTGAGATATATAGGTAGAGTTATGACCACAGTTGAGACCATTTATGAACACTGTGGACTTATGACTACAGTTGCAACTGGAACATCTATTGTTAAGCAACATGGTCGTTAAGTCATCATATGACCATGCCTGATTTTACAATCTTTTTTGCCAGTTATTAAGAGAAGCAAAGCATCATTAAATGAATTCAGCTTCTCCCACTGAATTTGCTTATCAGAAACAGTCTGGGAAGGTTGCAAATCACATCACATGATCCTGGGACCCCGCAAGCATCATAAATACATGTAGGTTGCCAAGCAGCTGGATTGTATTCTTGTGACCTTGGGGACATTGCGATAATTGTTAAGTGTGAGGACCAGTTATATGCCACTTTTTTCAGCGCTGTTATAACTTCAAACACTCAATAAACAAATGGTTGTAAGTCAAGGACTACCTGTATGCAAAGAGGTTGTCACTACTACAACATCTAAGTTTTAAAGCTGGGTTTCCATGCTTATGAGAATGATTGCTATAAAAAATAAAAAGAAGAGTTGCTGTATATTAGCTAAACAAAAAAGGTTGCAAAGTATGTTATAAGAAAGAAATAAACAATTAGGACTAAAAGGGGGAGAGAAAATGAAGAGTAATTTTGACTGAAGTAAAAAGAAATAATTTGGAATTAAAAATACTTAGTGAGAAAATGGTGGCAGAAAAATGTTAAGAGATCTACTTTGGAATGTTAGTGCTATGTTAAACAATAGAATAATGCAATAAATATTAGTTTCTAAGCAAAATTATGAAAAGGAAGTCATAAATGTTGTTAAAAATAATAAGGTTGCACTTGTATGTGGAATAACTGGGGAACTGTACAAGATGGTTGCATTTCTTATGTAGTGGCTATGTAGCTTGTTTAACACATTTTAACCTTGAAACCTTCAAATGTATTTGATGATTTTGTAAGCTTCTCAGAGTCACCTCTAGGCGAGATGGATGACAAACAAGTCAAATACATAAATAAGTAAATAAATGAATACATAATTAGGAAAATTGTTGTATTGTTCCCTTATGCAAAGGGGAGTTGACAAAAGAAAATGCAAAAAGTATAATTTTATAACATTTTGTTCAGTGTCCCTAGGAAAATGTTTGGAAGAATACTGATCAATCACATAGGAGGTGCGACTGAAGAAATTTTTAGAAGTGTGTTGAACTTTATGCTAGGAGTATGTGGACCAAATTTCAATGAGAAATATATGAATGTAAGGAAGCAAATTTACCTCATGATTGTTGAATTAAAGAGAACATATGGTAAACTCTGGAGTGATGGAAAGTTTGTACAAATACGGAGTGGTGGTTGACTGCTAAATGCAATAGGAATGATATATGATGGGAGTATACCACTATGCAAGAGAATAAATGAAATGTGCAGCATGTGTAGAATTGTGTTGGTCAGGACATCTGCATACTTTTCTATGCAGATGACACCATGTTTTTGGCTGAGAACTTGAATGATTTGTAGTGAGTGTTAAGTTAATTGTATGATGCAATGAATAAAATGGAAATATTGCTATTACTGTTATTATTACAAGTTATATGGCTGTTCACTTGCAAAGCACACTTGTGTGGCTGACAATGTTAAAAGCAATAACAAAATATACAAATAATAGAGATCCCAAAAGAAAAGAAAAGAAGAAAACCAGTCCTGGAAACAAATTCACCTCTTATGTCGTAATATATCCTGACAGGTCACACAATATATTAGCCCAGTGCTATGGAAGGCCTGTTCTTCAGGCCACTTCCAAAAGCCAGTTTAATATTAAAGTCTTTGAAGTGAAATTGGGTATTTCATTCTTCCATCTTTGAGTGTATAATAGTCTTTCCATGGTTATCCTATGCAATATTAATTTCCCATATTTCTTTTCTAGTTCAAAGTCCATAAAACCCAATAGAAATAATTTCTGAAATGTTTTTCATCCAGATATTTTTCAATTTTATTTTGCATGCAAGTTATGGTCTCTTTCTTGTAATATTTTTTATTATATTATTTATTTATTTGTTTTTTTTAAATGGATTTGCAAATAACAATGCAATTGAACTGAATGAATTATCTCACTACATCTGATTTGTCTTGAGTACCACTCAGAGTAGAACAAAGTTTCTGCAAAGTTAAAAACTCTTGGCAATTACTTCGTCTATTTAGTTTTCTTGGCATGAGAATAGACATAGTTTGCACCCACAGCTCCAGGTCTGTTTCTTTCCTGATAGTCTTCTCTCTGAGTACTAATTCATTCTGATCCTAGTTTGTTTGAGCTCAACCATGGTCACTAGATGTTGTCACCTGCTGTAGTGAAGAGAAACTTCCAAAACTTTCAGTGGGATGGCTCAACTACGTCACTCTGGGGAAGTAGTTATGAACATGTGGTTGCTTCATCTCCAAGCAAAAAAGGAACTTCTGCCATGGATGCTATAAACTGTTACCATTATTTAATGTTAATAGCATGCCAAAGAAAATGGCTAATAATACATTATACAATTAGATGCCTTTCATATCAGTGCATCTATTAATGTAAAATATATTCAGAGAGGTCTGGCTTTGCAGTTTTTAGTTAGGATTATCCATGTGTGAAACTAAATTATTTATTCTCCTTTTTCAGTTCGAGCTACATCAGCTTGCAATTATATCCATTATGTTTGAGTGCTTCGTCATGTGTTCTCAGATTTCAGAAAATAAAAACATACATCTTCTTTGCATAAAGCAAAACCCTGAAAAGGGCTATCTTTTTCAAAAGTGAGAGAATCATCTGTATGTAGTATCAAATGTTTCTTTATATCACTCTACAAGCTAGCAGAGTTCCTTGTTCCTCAGCATTTTTTGCTATTTATTTCTATATCTCTTTAAACCCGCCATGAGATCTCTGATCCACAGCTTCCATCAAGTCATCACATCCCTTCTCTTCTATGAAAACTTGATCAGGATTTCATTCCCTCATTTCCTTTCAATTGCAATTCCATTTCTTTCTTTCTTTTCCTTAAGTAGACCAGAATTATAAAGTGTTACCTTTGCTATTGCTGCACCCATCTAATTTCACCCAGTTTCCCCATCTAATATTGTTGGCAAAGTATTTTCCCCCCCAGTGTTGGGCCACATTTGTCCTTGTGATCATTTAGCAAATCGTGATGTTTTTTTATTTAGTTATTCTGAAAAACTTCCTATTGGAAAAAAATGATTGCCATTCAAGCTTTGTTTTGCTTTTAAAATTTTACTGATTTTTCCCCCCTATAAGTCCTCCCATTTTTGTAATGTAATCAGTTTTTTTAAAAAAAAATTCATCCACTTTATCATACAATCTTGTAGCTTTTTGGGCTCAGTGTAGTATTTTAACAGCAAATTTCTACACTTCCTAATAGGTGGCTTTGACTGTTAGTATTTCTAATTCTGCTATTTATCTTAAAAAACCCTCCTTTTTTATAACAAGCATATTTTCAACTGTTTTAACTGGCTTCTTCCATTTATTTAGTGACTGTTTGAAGTTATAATGGCACTGAAAAAAGTGACTTATGACTAGTCCTCACACTTACAACCATCACAGCATCCCAAGTCATATGATCAGATTTTGGGGGCTTTGCAACTGGCATATATTGTAGCATCCCAGGATCATGAGATTGCCATTTGTGTCCTTCCCAGCTGGCTTCTGACAAGCAAAGTCAATGGGGGAAGCTGGATTCGCTTAACAACTGCAGTGGTTCTCTTAACAAACTTGGCAAAAATGGTCATAAAATTGGTTGGAACTCACTGAACAACTACTTTTCATTAGCAATGGAAATTTTGGTCCCAATTGTAGTCATTAGTCAAGGACTATCTGTACAGAGCAACGTCTGTGTTTGAGATTGAATTCAACAACATTCCTTCCAAATCTATGTGTAGGAAATTTCAACCTCAATTTCTAGGGGAAAAAAAGAGTAAATTAGGAACACATAGAGAATGCCACTTATATCCTATATTCAGGTAAAGACAGGAGTTCTGTAGATATGGTTGCAGGCTTTCTACCAAGAGCCATGGTGTTGCAGTGGTTAGAACACAGTATTGCAGACTGACTCTGCCCACTGCCTGGAGTTCGATCTTCATGGGGTTGACTCAGCCATCCATCCTTCTAAGGTCAGTAAAATGAGGACCCAGATTGTTGGGGGCAATATGCTGACACTGTAAGCCCCTTAGAGAGAGCTGTAAAGCATTAGGGAGGGGTACATAAGTCTAAATGCTATTGCTATTGTTATTGCTATTCACTTTTCTGCTGCTCATACAAAGATTCTAGCTTATTTTTCCTGCCCAGCTTTATTCCCTGATAAAATCCTCTCATTTAATTCCTTCATTGTCTCATTGGTCACCACCCTCTCACACATGGTTCCACTTTATTATTATATCCTGGAAAATCTAGGTAGTCTTTGTGAGGTTCCATAGGCCTTCAATTTGCAGTCATCTGAAATACATTTGCTTTTCAACACTGTGCTAATCAAAGGCAACAGATTTGGAAGACCCTCCATGTTTCAGTTCAGATTGCCAGCATCAATGCAATTCGGGGGGGGGGGGATGTCTGCTGACTTAAAGAATCATTGTCAACCAGATTGCTACTAAGCAGAGGCCAAATCTGGATCAGATCAAGACACCTAAAGTGCATAAGAAAGTGAAGACAGAATGAGCAATGTCAGGAAGAGACTTGCTGAGAATCGAAAGCAGAATCTGCATTAAACATTATACAAAAAGAAGCATTCCTGGACTAAATTGGTATCTTCTGTGCCCGGCTTTACCAGAAGCAAATAATTGACACATTTAAAGAAGTGCTAGTTCTGTCACAGATATATTTTTACCAATTCTTTTCTGCAAAGGATATCTTCGGCAGTACACAATTCTCTCTCCTCAAATGACTTTGTTTGTTAGCATAATGGCACTTAAAACTTTTTGGATTCTTTAGGATTAAAATATCCTAGTTATCCACTTGGAATTTAACCCAATATTATTGTCATTTAAAAATAAACATGAAAAATAGCCACAATCATCCTATTTATTGGAATTTTCTTGGATGTCGATATTGTTCTGTGAATCTCATTTGCAATTTTCATTCTTCATAGCATGAGAAAAATATCTTCTATATCTAGATTTTGGTTTACTAGTATAGGTAGTCCTTGACTTACAGCAGTCATTCAAAAGTTACAACGGCACTGAAAAAAGTGACTTGTGACTGTTTTTCTTACTTACGACTGTTGTGGCATCCCCACGTGATCAAAATTCAGATGCTTGGCAACTGACTCATATTTATGATGGTTGCAGTGTCTCAGGGACATGCGATCACTTTTTGTGACCTTCTACCAAGCAAAGTCAATGGGGAAGAAAGATTCGCTTATCAACCGTGTTATTAACTTAATAACTGCAGTGGTTAACTTAACAAACATGGCAAGAAAGATTGTAAAATGGGGCAAAATTCACTTAATTGTGGCCATAAATTGAGGATTACCTGTACCTGTGAATGTTTCTTGTAGGCCTTACAGATAAATATGACTATAGTTTGAGTAGCTACCAGTAGATTTTCTGACGCTCCCCAGAAATTACTGGAAAATGTAACTCAGTTGCAAAATGGAGAATAACATATTTTAAATCTAGCAACTTTATCAGAAAGGATCAAAGGTAAAAGGCTGGGGGGACACCTTTGCCTGAAATATAAGGGGACCATTAGAAAGGCAGCCTCATTTAGGTAGGCAAAATACCTACAATTATTATTACATTGTAGTATAACTAAAAAGCCATTCTTCTGGTCAAGTAGTGTGCTTGCAGAGTTTCCACCAATTTCAATGCACTAGAGTACAAAACAGCATCCCTTTTTTGGAGGGGAAAGGCTTTCAAATGATAAGATCTTGTATGTGTATGCATGTGTGCCCATGTATATTTGTGTGTATGTGTGTATATATCTATATATTTGTATATGTACGTATGTGTGTCTATTGGTGCCACTTGATAACTTTAGCAACAAAGAGACTGAGCATTTGTTCAAGCTGTATGTTTGCAGTTTTGAAATGGGCACTCAGCAAAGTTATGAAAATATTAAAAAAGTAAACATATTGTAAATTAATGCAAATTTTATTGGCATTAACAGATATGCAAATTAGCTGCCAATCTTGAGCAGTTGGTCACCTTCCAATGTGATCCTAAGTGCCAAAAATGATGATCACAGATTTGAGCCATATTTGCACAGTATCAGGTCAATACTTGAAATTGGACAGTATGTCTGGTTTTCAAGGGTAATGAGATGTGTGTGGATGAGTGTGAGATAGAAGAGGAAGTGAGAGTTTGAGATGGAAACACTTGACTTTTTGCTCTCTGAAGAGTTCACTTTTCTCATGCTTTGTGGAGGAGATTAGAATAAAACTCAGCATTCACTGAAGTGTGAAATCTGTATATAAAATGCCTTCATGCGCAGAAGACTTGAATCCAAGGCTCTCTTTAACTGTTACTTACTAGCTGAACCACAGCAATATACTTGTTTCCTAACTGGGTCCGTTTCATGCTTGCCAGATTTCAAGGCTGAATGGTGAGTCCTATTTTGTTTTGTACTGCTTATACGCACAAATTATAAATGGTGTATGGCTGACCTTTTGCCATTTTGTTTTCTTTATTCCAATAAAAGTATGGAAATCTGTTGCAGAAAGCAAACTATTCTAAACTGATCTCACAAATCAGCCATTTCTAAAGTGAAGTACAATCTGATTGAGTTGCAAAGTGTACGGCTACAGATTTAGGCTATAAAACTCTAGAGACCCAACTGGATGGCAGCAAAAGGTGTTTCCTATATCTGGATTTTTGCAAATTTAGCATAGGGGCCACGGTTCTATTGCAATGTCATAAATCTGCATACAATCCATAAGTATGTATGTGTGAGAGAGAAACCCGCTCAAAAATAATCAAAAGTGAGCTTTCAGCAGGAAGGCCTTGTAAAAAACAGATATTGGCAAATGAAATGTCTTACTGGAACAGAACATTGAAGAAAAACAGCAATCTCCCCCATGTTGAAACTCTAAATTAATACACTTTAGTTCCTTTTGGGAGCCAAAAATATCCAATTTAATACTTCCCTCAAACTGTTGTTTTGTAAAACAACTTAAAAGACTTTTAGGAAATGGATTATTATTCTATATACTTTTAGGCAAATAAATGAATACAAATGTAATTAATCCAATAATTAATTACACAAGTAGCAGTCAACTATCTTGAAATATGTTTGAAATATTCTATAATACATGACACTTTAATGATGTGATAAACACACACACACACACACATTCACACACAGACACATGCATCCCAAATTATCCTTCTGGATATTTGGCATTTTGAACAGAAAGGTGGCAAGTCAGATCAGATAGAAAGCTAGGTAAATAGATAGATAAACATATACCTGGCGGACCATCAGCGGCCAGCGACAGCTCCCCATCGCCCGGTGCGTTCTCACAGGGAGGGCCTCCTTGGGGTCCCATCGGCCAGAGAGTGTTGACTGGTGACTCCCAGGGAGCGGGCCTTCTCTGTGGGCTCACCAACTCTGTGGAATCAGTTCCCCCTGGAGCTCCGGGTGGCTCCTGACCTTCGCTCCTTCCGCCATGATCTTAAAACATGGTTATTTGGCCTGGCTGGATTGGACTGAAAGGGTTTTAAATGTGATTTTAATGGGTTCTTATATTTGTTATATTTTATAATTGAATTTGTGTATTTATTGTTGTGAGCTTCCCTGAGTCCTTTGGAGAGAGGGCAGCATACAAGCCCAAATAATAAATAAATAAATAAATAAATAAATAAATAAATAAATAAATAAATAAATAAATAAATAAATATACATCTAAGGTGTTATGTGATTGTTATCACTGTTTCTTGTACAGTATGGGGCAAGCAGGAAAGAATATAGAACAAAGAATTATTCTCCTTGGCGTTTTTTTTTTAAATAACTGGTTTTACGATGACATTTTTATTCACCACATTGGAAACACTGAAAATGTTCACCTGCTGATCTTTCCAATAGTTTCATTTCCCTATTAAGTATTATTTGAATTCACCCTCCCCTCCCCAAAAGAAATTCCTTGTTATCCTTGGCAAAGGTTCTCACAAACAAATTCCCATGGAAGATTCATAGGAATCCCACTGATAGAGCGAACAGTTAAAGAACAGGTAGATAAAAGGATGTATCAATATCCTCTTCAGCATCCTGCTTTTCTCCTACAATAGTTAAAATCTCTATAGATATTTGAGAGTGTATAACTTCACAATAAAACCAACTTGCCTTCCTGTGGGGCGTACCATGGCTATTTTGCCACAGTACATGAAGCAGACATATACAGATACATGAAGCAGAATTTAATCCTGCCCTATATTTCAGCAGTCCCCACCAACTGCAGGTGTCAGAAAGACTCTGAGCTTGTAAAATATTACCAACATTTTGTGATGCTTTGCTAAGTCTTTTGAACAAATTGTACAACATCACACAGTTTTCACCATTTGTCATTAGGAGTTTATTCATTGATTCCGGTGAGACACGGAAGCACTCTCTACTAACATTTTTTACCTTCAGCCTCCAGGAAGCGATGGGCTGGCCTGATGGCCAAGCACCCAACTTTGCCCTATACAACAACCATTAAGAATCAGTTTAAAGCAGACAATTATTTTTTAATCTTCTGTATGAGGCATAGCAGCTGCTGTATTTCAATCAGATGAGAAACCAAGCCACTAGTGGTATTCCAACATCTAGAGAACAAGCAATTGACCTCTTTTATAGAGCACTTGGACTGGGATTTGCCTGTGGCAAAAACTCAAGTGACACGGGCAGTGGCCAGCAAGAGAAACAAATTTATTCTCATGGTCCAGCTTTATGATGAAGCAAGGATAGCTATTGATACTCTGCCTGTTCTCGGCATGGCAAGCATTTTCTTCAAGGATTCTTCTCCTGTAGACTCAGTGATTGTGCTAGTCTCCTGTCCCCAAAACAGTACAACAGCACCGAATCTGTAAATTAGCTGCTTTCCATCAGAATGTCCTATACAAAGTGATCTAGTCCGGTGAGATTTTTTCTTTTTTTTAGGAAAAGAAATAAAAGCAAAAAAGAACAGACCAAAAGTCTACATGCCATAATCAATGCTTTCATAAAAAGCTCTTGTAAAATATTCATGAAGCAGTCTGGTGTTGAACATGGGAAATCTGTTCAACATCTCACAATAATATACATCTTAATTGGCTACACTAATATCCATATAGGTTCCCAAAAGAAAGGGGGGGGCGGTTGCAGAGAGAAAGAAGAAATAAATGTCAAATATCAGAGAGGATTCCCCTAGCTTCTTTAGGTATATTACATTCTAGTTATCATGCTACACAGTAAAAGCACTGCAGACGTAACAGAATAATAGAATAACAGAGTTGGAAAGGACCTTGGAGGTCTTCTAGTCCAACCCCTGTTAAAGGAGGAGACCTTATACCATTCCAGATAAATGACTGTCCAATATCTTCTTAAAAGCCTCCAGTGATGGAGTACACACAACTTTTGAAGGCAAGCCATTCCACTAGTTAAGTGTTCTCACTGTCAGTAAATTTCTCCTTAGTTCTAGGTTGGTTCTCTCCTTGATTAATTTCCATCCATTGCTTCTTGTCTTGCCTTCTGGTGCTTTGGAGAATAGGTTGACCACCCTCTTCTTTATGGCGATCTCTCAAATATTGGAACACAGATATCATGTCAGCCCTAGTTTTTCTTTTCACTAGACTAGTCATACCCAATTCCTGCAAGTGTTCCTTGTATGTTTCAGTTGCTCTTTTTTGCACTTTTTCCAGAGTGTCAACATCTTTTTTATAAAATTATTATTTACTTATTTATTGGTTCAATTTATATGCCGCCCTTCTCCGGAGACTCAGGGCAGCTTACAATGTGTTAAGCAATAGCCTTCATACTTTTGTATATACCTGCTTAGTAAGGCTTTTGGCCCCCGCTAAGCAGTGTTCTTTTTTATACAAAGTCAGCTTATTGCCCCCACAATCCGGGTCCTCATTTTACCTACCTCGAAAGAACAGAAGGCTGAATCAACCCTGAGCCTGGTGAGATTTGAACTTGCAGTAATTGCAGGCAGCTGGTACTACTTAATAGCACTTTAGTCTGCTGCGCCACCAAGGCTCTATTTAAAAATGGTGACCAAAACTGGATAAAGTATTCTAAGTGTGGTCTTACTAAGACTTTATAAAGCAGTACTAATATTTTGCATGATCTTGATTCTAGCCCTCTGTTAATGCAACCTAGGATTGCTTAGGCTTTTTTGGCTGCTGCTGCACACAGCTGGCTCATATTTAATTGATTGTCCACCAGGACTCCAAGATCCCTCTCATAGTTACTACTATTAAGCCAGGTTTCACCTAATCTGTACGTTTGATTTTTCCTGCCTAAATGTAAAACCTTACATTTCTCTACACTGAAATTCATTTTTGTTAGATAGATCCCAGTGTTCAAGACTGTCAAGATCCTTCTGGATTTTGAGCCTATCTTCTGGGTTGTTAGCTATTCCTGCCAGTTTAATGTCATCTGAAATCTTGATGAATTGCCATTCTATTCCCTCATCTAAATCGTTTATGAAGATGTTGAAGATGTCTAAAATGGTACCTTGGGGTATCCCACTGCTTACTTCCCTCCATGCAGATAGTTCCATTAAGGACTGTATGTTGACTGCAGTTTGTCAGTTTGTTACAAATCCATTTGGTGGTGATGCTGTCGATTGCATATTTTTTTATCTTACCAAGAAGTAAGTTGTGGTCTACTTTGTCAAATACCCTACTGAAATCCAAGTATATGATATTCATTTCCTTTTGCTGGTCCACTAACTTAGTCATTTTGTCAAAGAATGAAATAAGATTTATTTGGCATGATCTTTTTGACAAACCTGTGTTGGGTACTGACTATAATTTTATTTGCTTCTAGGTGATAGCAGATCTGTTGCTTGATTATCTTTTCCAGAATCTTCCCAGGTATTGTTGGCAGACTGGTTGGTCTGTAGTTTCCTGGATCTGTTTGTTTTCCTTTTTTAAAGTTGAGAACCACATTAACTATTTTCCAGTCCTCTGGTATTTCCCTGGTACTCCAGGATTTATGAAAGATATGGTTCCATGGTTCTGAGAGCATGTCTGCCAGCTCCTTCAGAACTCTGGATGTAATTTATCAATCCTAATGATTTGAACTTGTCTAGAGCAGACATTATAGGAATGTGGTGGCTCAATGGCTATGATGCTGAGTTTGTTGATTGAAAGGTCGGCAGTTCAGCAGTTTGAATACCTAGTGCCGCGTAACGGGTAAGCTCCCATTACTTGTCTCAGCTTCTGCCAACCTAGCAGTTCAAAAGCACATAATAAATGTAAGTAGAAAATTAGGGATCACTGTTGGTGGGAAGGTAACAGCATTCAGTGTGCCTTTGGCGTTTAGTCATGCTGGCCACATGACCATGGAGACATCTTCAGACAAGCACTGGCTCTTTGGCTTTGAAATGGAGATGAGTAGTGCTCCCTAGAGTCTGGAACAACTAGCACATATGTGCGAGTGGAATCTTTACCTTTACAGCAGACAGGTGTTTTCTTACCATTTTCTTGTTTTCTTTAATTTGTATTCCTAGTCTGTCTTTTACGGTTTTTGATAGGTTGAGGTGTATTATCTTTTTGGGTGAAGTGAAGACAGATGCAAAGAATGAATTCAGCAACCATTTGGTGATTAAGACTTCAGAGAACTTCTGTCTGAGCGTTGTGACCACAAACCTCTCGACTCCACAGCTTTTGTTAATTGCCAAAGGAACAGAGGCCTCTCTGTGTGTCTGTCATATTGAGAGTTTGGGCAGTCAAAACTTCAGGATCCTCCTCCTCCTCCTCCTCCTCCTCCTCCTCCTCCTCCTCCTCCTCCTCCTCCTCCTCCTCCTCCTTTGCCTCTGCCTTCGCCTCCACTTCCTCCCTTTTATAAAATAAACACCCAACTTATTTTCACTTACCTGATTTCAAAGGAACTTTTGGTCTTTCCTAAGAGTTAACCCCCATGACTTAAGCTTTTCTCCTTAACAATAGATACCAATTATATTTAGCTCCAGTTGGTTTTCTGTGAGAATCTATGAGAACCAGTGGTGAAATCTAAAATTTGTTACTACCGGTTCTGTGGGCATGGCTTGGTGTGTGTGTGGGGTAATGTGACTGGGTGGGCGTGGCAATTTTTTAAAAAAAACTTTTAAAACCATTTTTTCTGCAACCTCTTTGGCGAAAAGATTGTAAAAAAATGCTTTCAAAAGGCTCTGACGATCCCAGCTGAGCCGCACCATCATTAGAGGCTTTTTTTTTACTTTTAAAAGCATTTTTTTCAGCCAAAGAGGTTGTAGAAAGTATGCTTTAAAAAAAAAAAAAAGCCTCTGATGATTGCACAGCTCAGCTGGGCATGGGGGGGGGCGCAGGGATTTTTGCTACCAGTTGTCCAAACCACCTGCTTCCATCGTTACCAGATCAGGCGATCCAGTCCGAACCGGGAACATTTCACCCAATAAGAACATTCTTTCCAAAATCTAGAAAAATGGACTATTAGCTTCTTGCAAATGCTTCTGCTGTTGTGAAGCTTGGTATTGCGAGACCTATACCTGATACAAAGCTTTATTTATTTTCAGTGGCCTGGGGGGGGGATGTTTACACAAAAGCAGTCAGCTAATCTGGTGGATCTGTTATTTATTCCTTGGTTATATCAAAATATTTTCATATAACATCCAAGGGTAGGGGTGGACAGGTACATGGCTGTATCATGAATAACTGGATGCATGTTTCAATTTACAGGCAAACAATTCTCTTTAGGTGTCTCTAAATGGGCACAATATTTGCATGCTACTTTTAGAAAAGGATATATCCAAAGCTCAAGGTATGTCAAGCATTTCCATTACAGATAAAAAATTCAATTACAGATTCAGAATTTATTATGTACATATGGAAATAGTACTTATAAAAGAGAGAAGGGTTTGTGTCTGGGGCTGTCAATACTGTGAAGGATTGGGTGATTATAAAGCAAATTAACAATACTTTTAAATGTGCATTCACTTATCTTTCCAATTAAATCCTTATTAAACAACTGCACAGACAGTAATGGTACTCCTGCAAAGCATGGATCAAGACAGTTTTATTGTAATTTTTACTTTGTAACAATTTATCAAGCAGTTATTTCTTTACTATTAAATTGTTTTGTTAATAAATATTCTCAGTTCACCAAAGTATTTGTAATTCTCATATTGTTTTATTTTGTTATGGCTACAGTTTGTATTTGAATGTTATATTAGATGCTGGACCCTCCTGGAATAATTTTGTTTTATCACTAATTACTGTGGAAAATAAAATCAGCTACTATTAATACCAGGTGGCCTATTGCTTTATAAAGATCTGCCATTCTCTTTTATAATCTCCTAGTTCTAATAATAATCTTTTTGTTTTTAAGGAAGGCATCATGTTCTTTGTAGATAATAAACACTGTCTTTTTTTTTTTAACCCAAGTCTTTTTCCTGATGAATGTAAATAAATACCACAAATGTGACAATTGATCTATAAACAGCATATATATTTTACAGTTTTAAGGCAAGGGAGGACATTCAAAGGTCAGGTTTCTTTAGTCATGCTAAATATTTTATAACAAAGAATTTGATACGAAGGCAATTAATATTTCATTAATTTTACATGTTAACTAGCCAGGGGTGGGTTCTACTTACCTTTACTACCGGTTCGCTACGGGAGCGTGCATGCTTCTGCACATGCGCAGATCATCAATTATGACATCCGGGTGGGTGGGCGGAGCCTCCCGCCGCTTTTACTACCGATTCTAAACAACCGGACAGAACCGGGAGCAACCCACCACTGTAAACAACACTGTTTTTAAGTAGTTTTACAATTTGTGAAAACATGACACATATGAACTCAGATTTCAAATATTTCCTATTTCTTTGGCACCGCCTGCCCATCCACTTCCTCACCCCCAAGGTATCATGCTCCATCTTGGAAAATGAGGACCCAGATTGTGGGGGCAATAAGCTGACTTTGTATAAATATACAAAAGTATGAAGGCTATTGCTTAACGCATTGTAAGCCGCTCTGAGTCTCCGGAGAAGGGTGGCATATAAATTAAAGCAAAAAAAAAAAAAAAAATTAACATTAAAGACAATTACTTAGGTTTTCATAGATACCAGTGGTGGGTTGCTACCGGTTCGCCCCAGATTGGGTGAACCGGTTGTGGCGGCAGCGGGAAGCTCTGCTCACCCACCCGAAGCATCACATGCATGCGCAAGCACACACACGTCCACGAGCGAACCGGTAGCGATGGAATTTGAAACCCACTACTGATAGAAACCTATTATCAACTAATCATTTATCTAATGGACTTACAAAGTACTCATTTATTTATTAGAAATCAGATTCTATTGGAAACCTATATAGTATAGAAATCTTTCTAGGTATCTCTAGCTTCATTTGTAAGCACTATCCCAGAGAAGGTTTGGAGGCAAAGGTTTCAGATATAGAGTAAATGAAAACAAGAAAACCAGGTTTGCAATCTGGGAGTCCTTTTGGAATCTGCCTTGTTCCTGAATTTCCAAGTGGTGATGGTGACCCACATTTTGTTATCTGTGGGATAACAAAATCATTAAAATATTCAAACAGTTCCTATTTCAAATCTAAATAAATGCAACCTAAAATTACAATTAGGTCATTAAAGTGATCGGGGCATGTTGAGTTGGATAATAGAATATAGCAAAATTGAAAGAAAGAAAATCTTACAGGTGTGACAAAGGTAATTGTACATAAAATACATCAGAATTTTCTGGATAGTTTGCCAAGTAGGGAGTAATAAAGTGGGTCTTTGCATCCTTACAGGAGGCAGTTATGACAGGAAAAGAGCTACAGACTCAATGGATTCTTCCCACAAGCGCATAAATCCCTTAGTTCATAAAGGGATTTGTTTATTTTTTTAATTTATTTTTCTTGAAGAAGAGCTGTAGAGAGGATATGGAAATGTGCTAATGTGAGTGCTCTCGGGAATTTAAGAGTAATTATTTAGTTTAAGCATCTTGACTACTTAGGACAGAGTGATCCAATCTCTAGAATATTGCCGTAATACAGAAAAAGGATTCATAGCCTATCATCAGAAAGGTCTTTCTCCAGTGTTGTGGGTTTTGTTTTGTTTTTTTGCAAGGATATCCAGTTAAAAATATCTTGATTTCTCATTGTGCACCATGCAAAGAATCTAGACCTTCTGGGAAGAAAACTCACAAACAAACTTTGAGCAGTGGGGCAGAATAGAAATCCATGTGCTTTCTTCTACTTTAGGCAGACCTGCCTCCTTCTTTAATATTGCATTAGGTACGCTCCCAGGATAATGTATTTATTTATTTAATATGGCTATCATCTCAATATGTGACTTTGGGTGACTAACAATTAAAGGCTGTATAAAATCAGTAAACAAAATTATACATAACATACATAGAAGCTGATAAACTAATGACCGTAATAAACCTCCTAGTTAGCATAACGAAGAAATGGACTAACCTATACCATCAGGGCCTCAGACTTATTGTCTCTTTTAGCCATTATATCCATCTAGCACAGACTGGCCTGAAGTTTAGTTCCCTATTGAGAATAAATCCAATTCTAAGAAGACATGAACAAATATTCTTACTATTAGGTTACAAACAGGGGTGGGTTCTACTTACCTTTACTACCAGTTTGCAATGGGAGCGTGCATGTGTGCGAGTGAAGCGAGTGTGTGGGCACTTCTGCGCTTGCGCAGAAGCTTCTGTGCATGCACAGATAGTGAATTATGACATCCGGGCGGGTGGGCGGAGCCTCCTGCCATTTTTACTACCAGTTCTAAAGAACTGGACAGAATAGGGAGCAGCCCACCACTGGTTGCAAAAAAATAAAATAAATGGACAGCATTTAAAATATTTTAGATGAAAATGGCAAATTTCACGGCCTTATGAGATAAACCATTTTAGGAAGATTTATTATTTTTTTTTATTATTATTCATATTTCTATGCCGCCCACTCTCCGAAGACTCTGGGCGGCTTACACCAAAGACAGTATACTAGATAGCATATTGCCCCCAACAATCTCCTTGTGGTTCACTTACTTATTTACCTACTTACTTGTTTGTTTGTTTACTTGTTTATTTATATTTGTATCCTGCCTTTATTATTTTTACAAAAATCTCAAAGTAGCAAACATATCTAGCACACCTTCCTCCTCCTGTTTTCCCCACAACAACAACCTTGTGAGGTGGGTTGGTCTGAGAGAGAGAGTGACTGGCCCAAATTATATCCTCAGATCGGCAGGCAAGTCAAGGAGATCTTATACTGAAATCAGAGGGGGTGAACAACACCTTTGTTGCAGCACAACTAATCTATTAAAATACACTCCCTACAAAGCCCTGAGGATTTGGGACAGCATGTAGCTAACCAGAATATTGTATTGAGACCTAATCACATTTCTATTAATACCCAGCTTATTGTCATTTTCCAGAATTTTAGTAAAATATTCATTTCACATTTTAATGTCCTAAGTTATTTAAGCCTTGATTGTCTGAAGGACTACATTGGTTGTTATTATGGGCCTGCCCAAATAAGATGACTTACAACAAAGAGACCCATTTAAGGAAATGATTGCATCAGGGGTGGGTTCTAAATTTTTTTACTACCAGTTCTGTGGGCATGGCTTATTTTGTGGGCATGGCTTGATGGTCATGTGACAATTATTTAGGATTTAGCAGAGGTACTGGTCTACCAGGCTTTAACTGCTTGCAGAGCTATACCAATCTACCCGTTTATTTTTTGCAGGCACTGGTCTACCCATTTATTTTTGCAGGCACTGATCTACTCATGTAGTTTTGCAGGCACTGGTCTACCCATTTATTTTGGCAGGCACAGGTCTACTTATTTGTTTTCTTTTAACGCTGATCAGCTGTAGGGCGGCCCTTTGAAGTCCCGCAGCAAGAGTTTAAACAGGTTTTTTCCCTCTAGCCATCAGCTGGGACTCAGGAGGCAGCAATAGATTGGGGGTGGGGCCAAATAAAAGGTAAGAATAACGCGGGGGGTGGGGGGTGCGGGAGGGAGAACCGGTTTGGTGACATCATATCGTCACCGCTACCAGCTCGGGAGAACCGGGCCGAACTGGGAAGAACCCACCACTGGACTGCTTGACATCTACATGGGAGAATGTTCACTCCTAAATCATTTCCAAGCCCCTCCTCTGCATTTTAATCCTGAATTTTAATTCTTTTACTTTTCTTTTTAACTGTTTTTATTATATATTTGCGAATAGCTTTTATATTTTTATGTCTATGTGTACACCCCCAGAGTCATTCTATGAGGGACGTAGGCAGTCTCTAAATATGATAAATGAAGAAATAAAACTGACTTGTTTTGGAGTTCCGATTAGTCTCAAATTTATGCCCTCAACAAGAATGCTTGTTGAGGGCATAATAAGAATGCCAAATGGCAACTTTTTAATTTAGCATTGTAAAAGTTTTAAACCATGTTTTAACATTATAAAATAGTTATTTTAAGTTTTTAGTTTGTAATTATTGAATTATATTTTAATTGCATTTTAATTAAATTGTTTTGTGTTTTATTCTTTTTTATTGGCTCCTTGAAGGCAATTTTGGGGTAGGAGGGTTGGGTATTAAAAAATCTAATAACTAGCTTACCAAATAAATGGTAGCAATCAGTATATTCCCAATCCAATACAAGCTGTAGAATACATTTGTTGTCCTCAATTTTTAAAAACAACCTCATTCACTTGGTGAAATTGCATCTCTTAGCCTTCCTTCCCAATTGTTCTTGATTTTTCAATATAATATTGAACAGCATAAGCATGAGCTGATATGAATCCTATTTTTCCCCAATGGTCAATCACACAGTTTGTAAATAGGCTAAATATCATTGCTGATGAAACAGCATAAATGAATAATTATTTCAATACTAGTTCCTCTAATTTTTCCCATTTCACTTTTGTTCTCATCTGCTACCATTCTGTGAATATTTTCCAAAATATTTGTACTTTTCAAAAGTCTATGCATTTTATGCTTGCTTTCCTCAGTCTGTCTGTTATATTAATATTATATTATATTATATTATATTATATTATATTATATTATATTATATTATATTATATTATATTATATTATTTTTCCATAATATAAGTATTATGACATTTTGTGCAAATATTCAAATTCTGTGCGGTCTTTTGAATATTCTTACTGGTATCTCAACTCATATGGATATTCCTATTCAAATTCACTATTACTGACATTTTGCTTTAAAACATTTATTACACTTAAAATATTGTCACTAAGATTTTTTTTTAGGCATCTTATATATCTGGATCAATTTAGCTACCATGATTAAAGAACTGCACACAGTACTAAAATGTATTAAAATATATTGTAATCTTGATATCTTGTAATCAGGATATTTTTTATTTTGAACAGAGAAAATATATAAAACATGATGTTGCCACTGAGAAGATTTTTTTTTAAAGAATAGTATCAGTGACTTTCTATATAGACAGAAAACTAATGTATTGACTTATAGCCACTGTTGTCAAATATGAAACAGTCATAGCAATCATCATAAGAAAAGATCAAATAAATAGAAGTGATTTCATTGACTTTTCCATATAGACATATTTTAAAGAAAGAATGTATGTGTGTATGTGTGTGTGTGTATATATCTATGTATATGTAAGTATGTATATACACACACAGACATACATTATATATTTATATATATATATCCTATCCTGTCCCCCTTCTCTCCCTCAGCCTTGCCCCACAGAAACATCTCCTATCTTATCCCCTTCGCTCCGGCAGCCTTGCTGCACAGAGGCCTTTCCTATCCTATCCCCTTCTCTCCATCAGGCTTGCCCCACAGAAGCTTATATATTGTAGGAAGGAATAATAAATATATAGTCTCCTACAGGAGCTCCTTCATAACAGACAATGAAGAGAATCACAAACAAAACATTTTGTCATTCCATATGTTGCAGAAATATCAGAAAAGCTCAGGAGGTTCTTCAGCCAACACAACATACATGCACATTTCAAACCCAAGAATATACTAAGGCAGAAGCTTGTCCCCCCAAGGATAAAACACCCAGGCACAAACTGAGCAACGTGGTATGTGCAGTACAATGCAGTGAGTCATGTGCAGATCTGGAGAAACAAAATAACCACTTCATAAATGCATAGCATAACATAGGAGAACTAACCATCAGGACTAGATTCTGCAGTCCATATCAGAGGTGGGTTTCAGAAGGTTCTGACCAGTTCTGGAGAACCGGTAGCAGAAATTTTGAGTAGTTCGGCGAACCAGTAGTAAAAATTCTGACTGGCCCGGCCCCCATCTATTCTCTGCCTCCCAAATCCCAGCTGATCGGGAGGAAATGGGGATTTTGCAGTAACCTTCCACTGCATTGGGGTGGGAATGGAGATTTTACAGTATCCTTCTCCTGCCATGCCCACCAAGCCACATCCACCAAGCCATGCCATGCCCACCAAGCCACATCCACCAAGCCATGCCATGCCAACCAAGCCACACCCACAGAACAGGTAGTAAAAAATTTTGAAACCCACCACTGGTCCATATGCATTTAAAAGACAAAGGCCACTCTTTTGAAGACAGCAAAGTCCACATTTTGGACAGAGAGGACTGCTGATTTGAAAGAGGGGTCAAAGAGGCCATCTATGTCAAAATCAGTGGTGGGATTCAGCTGGTTCGGGTGAATCGGTAGTTAAATTGCTGGCTGGCCCCACTCCTCCCTGCCCCGCCCCTTCCAGGAGTCCCCATATGCCCCATTTTGGCTCCCAGGTAAGTGCAGGGAGGCCTACTAGGCCCAAAATGGGGTGCAGGGGTGTGTGGTGCCCCCCAGCCTGTGTTTGCTCTCAGGAGGCTGCAGGGTGGCCTACTAGGCCAAAAACAGTGCACGGGGGGCACATCCCCCTCCCCCCGTGGCCCATTTTTGCTTCCAGGAGGGTGCAGGAGACTGAGTGCTGCCTGTCATACCTCCGGCCATGCCCATCATGGCCATGCTCACCCAGCCAGTCATTAGGGCAGAGACCGGTTGTTAAATTATTTGAATCCCACCACTGGTCAAAATTGAATAGCCGTCTCTCAACAGAGGGGGAGAGATATGACATTATCTACCTCCAGTCTACAACACAGTCATTTCAACAGTTTCAAGAAGGTTCCACACCCATTTGCACTACTCAGGTGATCCTGATGATACAGATAAACATTCAGGTGGCCTTAACAACTTGCTAAAAGAATGCAAATGACCAGCTGTCTGCAAGGAGTATAAATCCTTTCATTCCCCACCATCTAGTCAGAGCTGAAGAAGCTTCAAAGAAAAACCAGAAAGTCTAGTTGCCTCTTGAAAAAGCACCTTTGGGATACAAAGACCTGGATGACTGAGAATCTCCATAGAAAAGAGACAACTGGTTTTTGGGATCTTGGGACATTCTGGTCCCTGTCTCCACTGAATGAATTATTTTATTATTATTTATATATTATTTTATTCTGAATATAAAGCAATGAAAGAAATACTTATTTCGGGAAATATGTTTTATGTCAGCCTACACTGGCTCTGTGCTCTCAATGACCACAATGGTTAGGTATAATGGGAGGTCTAATCTCAGATACCTGAAGTGCAGCATATTGGAGAAATATATTTATTTAAGGTGAAGGATCTAAGTGAAATGAAATGACGTAGCAGAGATTCTATGAGACTGTAATAAATATAATTTTATACTCGTTTTTAGCTAAAAGGCAAAGACCTATAATAAAAGAAAGATTATATATGGGAAAAATGTGCCACAATTTTGAAACACTCTAATCATCCAAGTTTCCTACAGTTTCAAATTTAGAGCCATAACAACAGTACATTTTCTTTAAACATGAGTGTCAGGAATACATGTTGCTCCTTCTCCTAATATTTGATTGGTCTTTTGCCTTTAAATTGAACTATACCTAAGGCTTTAATAACAAAAAATACTTAGAATTATTATTTAAACCTTCCATCTCTTAATTGTATCCTTTTGCTTCTATTTTATCCCATATAAATGGTAACACCAGTAGTATTAGTATATTCCAATACTAAAGTCCTTTGTCTTTTAATCAGGAAGGTTATGGAATAACATTTGCCAGTCACTCTCTTTAAACATCTGGACTTCAATAAAAATTCTTTAATTAATTCAGTAGGCTACTGTAGTCTTGTTAAAGATGCTTTTCTTTCAGGTCAAATGATCATTTCAGGTACAGCAGAACCTTTCACATAATGGTTAGTTGGGATCTGTGTGAGTTTGCAGGACCATTAATTAAATCCTTAAATATCTGTTTTCTTATTATCTACGATTGGTTTGTACATACGTGGAAGATCTGTTTTTTTAGTATTGCTGAGTTTGTACATATGTGGAAGAATAGCAGATTTATTTTTAATGAAGTCACAAAAAGCTTAAATTTATCTTGACTATTTTTTTTTTATTTTTCCTTATCAAGCTATTTCTAAGTGCCCTTGTTTTAGTTCTTCTCCCAATTCTGACAATCCTTCCATGTCCAGACCTCTTTACCCTTTGCAGTTGAGTCTGCAATATAGCAATAGCATTTAGACTTATATACTGCTTCACAGTGCTTTACAGCCTTCTCTAAGAGGTTTACACAGTCACCAGTGGTGGGATTCAGCTGGTTCTCTCTGGATTGCACGAACTGGTAGCGGCAACTGCGGGAGGCTCCGCCCATCCACCCAGACGTAATGCGTGACTACTGTACATGCGCAGGCTGTGCGCATACATAGAGGTGGCGCATGCGCTCCCATTTGTGAACCGGGAGGGAAGGTAAGTGAATCCCACCTCTAGTCAGCCTATTGCTCCCAACAATCTGGGTCCTCATTTTACAGACCACGGAAGGATGGAAGGCTGAATCAACCTTGAATCAGTGAGGATCGACCACCTGGCAATGGGCATAGTTAGCCTGCAATACTGCATTCTAAACACTGCACCATTACGACTCTTTATCTTTATCAGTATTTTATCTCTGAAAAGCCCAGATCTCGGTTTGTCTTTTTTTTTATTATCTTTCTTTTTCTATAAAATTTGATGATTGCATCTCTCTCCTCTCTTCCAAACTGTTCTTAGATATGGCTGTATCTGTTCACTTCTTCTCCTCTCTCTTTTTAAAATGTCACTCATCATTCTGTACCATTAATGCACCAAAGCTTCTAAAATCCATTGTATTGTCATTTCAGACTGATAAGTACTAAACAAAACATTGTGGGGCAAAGGAATCACTTACCTTGATTGACAACAAATCGTAACTTCTGTATCGTTGCCAGATTGCCGCTGACTCTGTATATTCCATCAACATCCAGACCTGGAAAATGAAGACATACTTTATATTGGCTTCGGTGAGTATTATGCTGTCTGTCAAGAAACTATAACTGCTGTGACAAATAAAGAGAAATATATACTTCTGTGAACTCCTTGATAATAATTCACCCAATATTCTGTAATGCTTTTTTCCCTCTGGCCTTTTGGATGTCCTGGATTACATTTTACAGTTCCAATTACACTTTAGCACTAGCTGTTCTCCCTAGGAATGATGGAAACTAGGGTTCAACAACACCTGAAGGATTATATAGTGACTATATTTTCTTGAAGCAAACAAAAAAGAAACATCAAATGTCAAACAATTACATGTGGAATTTTGCCTCTTCATATAAACTCAGTACCTTTGGATCTCTGTGTGAATATGACTACCGCAGGGGTGAAATGCTCCCGGTTCAGACCGGATCACCCGATCTGGTAGTGATGGAGGTGGGTGGTTTGGATGACCGGTAGCAAAAATCCCTGCCCCCCCCATTGCCCAGCTGAGCCACGCAATCATCAGAGGCTTTTTTTTATTTTTAAAAGCATTTTTTCTACAACCTCTTTGGCCGAAAAAATGCTTTTAAAAGTAAAAAAAAAAAGCCTCTGATGATCGCGTGGCTCAGCTAGGATCATCACAGGCTTTTAAAAGCATTTTTTTTACAACCTCTTCAGCCAAAGAGGTTATAGAACAAATGTTTTTAAAAGGAAAAAAAGCCTCTGCTGATCAGGCAAGTCAGCTGGGATCGTCAGAGGCTTTAAAAGCATTTTTTTTACAACCTCTTCAGCCGAAGAGGTTGTAGAAAAAATGGTTTTAAAAGTAAAATTAAAAAAAAGAAAGTTGGCCATGCCCACTCAGTTATATTATCCCCACCACCAAGCCACGCCTACAGAACCGGTGGTAACAAATTTTACATTTCACCACTGGACTACCGGTATATTCTAATTTGGATAGCCTTCTGCAGACACTAAGCAGAAATATCAAGAGCCTTGATAGTACAGTGGTTTAGTGCACCCTGTTATTAACACAGCTGCCTGCAATTTCTGCTGGTTCGAATCTCTCCAAGGCTCAAGGTTGACTCAGCCTTCCATCCTTTCTAAGGTAGGTGAAATGAGGACCCAGTTTGTGGGGGCAATAAGCTGACTTTGTATAAAATATACAAAAGAATGAAGGCTATTGCTTAACGCATTGTAAGCCGCCCTGAGTCTCCGGAGAAGGGCGGCATATAAATCAAATAATAATAATATATATATATATATAAAATCTGATTTTCAGTTGCATTAAGAGAACATAAATAGCACATTGTTACTTTCTTCAGCCTTTTCCTATTATGAATCCTTACTCACAATGTAACTATCATTAAGTGATATTCATAGTGAGATTAACAATGATTAATTTTAACTTAATTTCTTCTGAACCAATTTATTATTTAAATAGATAAAAAATAAATTTAGATTTAGCCCATTTTCATATGCTTTTATAATCTAGTTTTTAAAAGAACCTTATAAATCATTATTTAGGTCAATGGCATGTAGTTAAAATAAAAAAAAAACCACCTTGGTTTGGAGAGAAATATCAATGAATGTCATCACCAAATATGTAATGACTAAAATCCTGTTTCTGCCTCAATTGAGTGAATCAGAGTTTGATAATCTTTCTTGAATTATTCTAAATCAGGATGAAGGTATCCGAACAGATTTCAAATATATTTGTCCAGCCAGGTTATATTAGTATTTTTATATAAACCTTTTGCAATTTAATTAACTATGACTTTAGCAATTTACACAGGTAGTCCTTGATTTACAACAGTTCATTTAGTGACCGTTCAAAGTTACAACATCACTAAAAAAGTGATTTATGACGATTCTTCACACTTTCAACCTCTGCAGTATCCCCATGGTCATGTGATCAAAATTCAGACAGTTGGTAACTGACTCACATTTATGATAGTTACAGTGTCCTGGGGTCATGTGATCCCCTTTTGTGACCTGACAAGCAAACTCAACGGGGAAACCAGATTTAGTTAACAAACACGTAACTAACTTAACAACTGCCATGATTCAGTAAAAAACTGTGGCAAGAAAGGTCATAACGTGGAGCATAATTCACTTAACAGATGTCTCACTTAACAACATAAATTTTGGGCTCAATTTGGGTCATAAGTTAAGGACTACCTGTAGAAGACATTATATTTTTAAGAATGCTCTTTAAATATTTTGTAAAATAGTTCCAGTTACCAATTCTTTGGGATGTTATTCAATATGGCAGCATGAAGATAAAAGTTGAAACAATACATCTGCTAGAGTGAATATATACCATGTATTTTCTGGCTTAAATATGTCAACAGTGAAAAAGAAATTATACAATATAAATTGATGAATTTGGATATCCTTTTTATGGCTGCATAATCCTAGCTGGATTAGAAATTACCAGTACTTATTTTAGAAAATGTTTTGGGCCTATTGTTTGCATATGTTTGAAGGAGAAAGGGGGAGAGTACATATTTTAAAAAATGGCTGATCTTAGACATTAAACTTCTGAACAATTTTCAAAGAAAATACTTCAACTTCAAAGCAGACTTTTATTTAGAATGAAAACTATCTAATGGTCAGGGTTTCTTCATGACAGAGTTTAAAATAGTTAAGGAAATAAAAGATAAAACAAGTGTAGTTTAAAAATTTGTAAATTTACAGATGGCATTAATGTTGGTGGTAAACACTATTCTATCATGACACCCACTCACTACCATAAAATCCAATTTCTAGTTTAATATATGCTGACTATTTGATGTTTCAAAAAGGTGTTTATCACTAAGACATATTTCTAGCCTTCCCTTAGAGCACATCGCTGTTTCACCCTCCTTTTTGTATTTGAAGGAGCTTTAGATAATGTGAACAACCCCCATCCCCAACCCAGGGACCATAATCCAAATTGTATTCAAGATTTCAGTCAAGGAAAAATGCAGCTGTTGCAACTTATTCCCACCATAAATCTTAGAAGCTTTCCACTTTATATCTAGGATAGCGATTAAATATTATTTTTCTTTCCAATGAGCCATATATAGAAATGCTCTTATTTTATATAATTTATGATTTGCAAACCATGGCACTCATTTTCAATTTATTTCTATGTTTAGGTAAATTCTTCCACTTAAATATATCTTCTAGGACATTTCTATAGGCTTTAACATTTTAGCTCATCACATTTAAAATAGTGAGGGCAGTGTGTATTAATAAGCAGCTGTCCATTCTACCAACTCTAAAAGTACAGTGCTAGGTAGCAGTTGAATTGTGATCCCTGGACCTTCTTCAGCATTAAGATTCAGAGGAAAATAGTTATTTGGTAGCTACATCAGGGGTGAAATGCTCCTGGTTAGGACCAGATCGCCCGATCCGGTAGCGATGGCAGTGGGTGGTTTGGAGAACCGGTAGCAGAAATCCCTGCCCCCACCCCCCACCCCATGCCCAGCTGAGCCGCGCGATCATCAGAGGCTTTTTTTAAAACTTTTAAAAGCATATTTTCTACAAATGCTTTTAAAAGTTAAAAAAAAAAGTTGGCCACGCCCACCCAGTCACATTACCCACCACCACCAAGCCACACTCACAGAACCGGTAGTAGCAAATTTTACATTTCATCACTGAGCTACATGGTTAAGTTTTCAGGAGAAATCTGGCCATACATAGTCTAGCTAAGCTATGAAACAGGGCCGAAAATATTGCAGTGTCTTTCTATGCAACGGATCTGCCTATGTTGCATCTCCTGGTCTCCTAAAACTTCATTAAGCATTTTAAACCAACAACAATTTTTCTCTTCCACACCAGAAAGTACACTTTTTCTCAATCTCCAGCTACAGGTAAAAAAAAATTCTTCAGTCTCCTTCCCATTGCATAATGATAGAATGTTTTATTCACTATAATATGAGCCAAGAAAAAGGGCAATCATAGAAACGGTGGAATTGAACAAACATTGTCTACACATTTACTTTGCACTTATAGTAAGATTTACAAATCAGCTTTACTTGGGCCTTAAATTTGCTTTTCTACATTGCCCTGCTTTTGTCAAGTGAGAAGTTTTCATTTCAATAAAAAGCACTGTTGATAACAGGAATGTCAGGAGGTTTCCATGAAGAGCTGGTTGTGACAACTGACAGAGCATATGCTCTGTATGTGTCTTGTGTCATGTATGTGGTAGGAAACCTGTGCCATTAGTAGTTTCTTTCCCAATAATTTAGAAGTGGTTCCAGTAAATATACCTCCTTATTTAAAAAGAAAAGAAAAGAAAAGAAAGGGGAAAAAAAGGACAGAAAACACTTGAGGGTGGTTTTCAAGGTTTTTTTTTTCCTTTTCCTTTTTTCAGCTAAACAAAATGACTTCATTGTTTCCAAACTCCATTTTCTTTTAAACATTAGCTGGGATGACTGAGGCCGAGGAATGTGGGAAAATGGATTCCCAAGCCATGTCTATCCCTTCTAATTCTGAGCTGCAGTTTTTGGCTTGGCTTGAATCACATCCTCACATTTCAGTATGGATCTCAGTGTAAAGTGATATTTTCTAAACATTTTTTTCACTCATCATGGGATAAGAAACAAAGCAGCTCTACTCTTTCAACAAAATTCTTCTTCTTCACGGCTTCCTCATCCTCCTTGTCTTTTTTAAAAAAAACAAAAAACAAAGGAATGAGAAAATTTTGTTTTTAAATGAATTGTGGAGGGAAAAAATGCTTTGAAATGAGCTGTGCTTCTTCTTCTTCTTCTTTTTTTTTTAGGGTCCGCTGTTTGTAAATCTTGTCATCTATGTATCAGAAATTCCAGCTATTTTTCATCTGCTTGGCTTGAAACTGCTAGGAGGCAGGGCATAAAAATTAGATGATTCTAATCAGCATGCTGCTGAAGACAAGTTTTGCTACGGGAGAGAAAAATCATATGCTTAAAACAGATGCTTAAAACCAAACTTTCTTGGTTCACAGAAACCCTTAGTGTCTCTGAATTTTTTTCACAGTATTTCTAGACCAAAAGACCTTTGAAAGCCCATCTTTGCACAGATATGACATTGCAAATGGATGTCACAAAACCCAGCATTGCAAATGGACGTTACAAAAATTTAAAATATCCTGTGGTGCTCTTGTGAATTTGTTCTGTTTCCCTAGAATCCTGCAGCATACACTTTGGCAACTACACATGTAAAACTTTTTCCATCACAAACACTGAACAATATTATTTAAACATCACTATTAACTGCTTATTTCTGAAATAAAGAAGCTTTCTGACAACACTATACTTAACCTAAAAAAAAACCAACCACAGAGATGTCAAATGTGTCATTTAATAGGGATTGACATTTTATCACTTTTAAAATTAATTTTATATGCAGCTACCCTCAATGTCCAAATTAGTTTGTAAAGCATAGTAACATTAATAATAATAATAATAATAATAATAATAATAATAATAATAATAATAATAATAGTAGTAGTAGTAGTAGTAATAGTAGTGAATAATAATATCGCTTTCATGCTAAAATTGTTTCCATGAGATGATGACAAATCTGCTTTAGGACTAATATATAGCCTATGGTGATAAACATATATATCCAGTTATGGTCATAGAAGATGCAGCCAATAGAGCCTCCTTCTTCTCACATCACTTAATACCGATTGCACAGAGGAAGTGGATTCTTCTGATGTAAGAAAATATGCTCAGAGAAGGGATGTATGGTTGATCCAAAAATATCTACTTCATATGCCTAAGACCATCCCTTTTTCTCTGTCTGCTTGTTTTCATAAGCAAAATGATAATATTCCATACATACACAGCAGTAGTACAGTAAATATAGAAGGGCATTCTTCTTCAGGTAACCTAGTCACCACCATTTCTATTTAGGGCAACTAGAAAAAATTGACTTCTTGACTTAAAATGTTACTCATCTTTTCTATCTCTTTGCAAGCCATTGTAGCCTAACAAAGGCAACAAGTGAATAAATTACCAAAAAGGAAAGCAATCAGTGGACCAATTGTAAAAATAAGCTTTGACAGCGACAATTCCAGAGACAAAGAAAGATATCATTTTGAAGTTGTAGAGCACAATCAATGTATAAAAATCTGGCTCAACATTTTCAAAAACCAGTCACGAGTGACTGTAAAATATTGGTAGGAAAAATGGTTAACCATCACAAGCTCAATAAGATGCATTTCGAAAACAGCCACTAAACAGAGTGTATTACGGAAATCTAATGCAGAAGTTCCAAACTGATAGATAAAAATAGTTTGATCACTAAGTAACCAAGAAGAGAAAGTGTAATAATAGTAAACTTCTGACCACACACAGATGGAAACTGGGCACATCCCAGACAGCAGTGAGATATAACCCTCAGCTGGGGATTTGCTATATGCCAACTGGGAGGAGTTAAATATATCAGTCAAAGAACAGAACACATTAAATCTGATTTTATTCTATTGGGCATTTTCTTCCTGTGCAGCCACACACAGTTCAGCAGCAGGGTAGCACAATTTTTATTTATTGCCCTAGAAAAATCTCTCCTCTTATTTCTTCTGTTACAGATTAATGGCACGAAAGAGTTAAGGAAGCTTTTTTTTTTCAAAAAAAAAATGCTAGATTATATCTGTCATGAAGGAATATTCTTTGTGTATGCTTCTGTGTAATCCATTTACCTCCTTATAGATCCTTCAAGCCCAGCGGAGAGTCCCTTAAGTCCATATGATACCCTTGTGTATTGCATTTTGTATTTGGATCTTTGATTTAGCTGAGAGAGGTTTGAAAACATATGTAGCTTGACAAGTCCCTACTGGCTACACAACTGGAGGAGAATGTAAGCCAGCTGTAACATGTTCTTGTTCATCTGGCTAAAGAACTGCCACTTCCAGACAGTAGCATATAAAAAAAGGCAACCATTTTTTCTAAAAAAAACTTCTGATTTTTATTCAACTTTGCCCTTTTGGAGATACACTTTAAAAAACTGGATTTTCAGGGAATAGAAGAAGATGAATGAAAATGAACCTCAACATCCTCCATCTTGGTTTTATACAGAAGTAAGACCCAAACGTTTTAAAGAACTATACTTAAGCACATTGAGGCTGTGAAATGCACTGGGTATTCAATCCATTTTTGTTGCTGACAGTGAGCAGAATCACCCAACCATCACCATCAGCAAATTGGCTTGGTATATGTAGGAGAGGACTAGGCTGAGCCCAAGGGAGGTATCAAGGGCATCATCAGCCCCAAGTCCCTTCATGCCCACCAGAGATCTAAGTCCAGCCTACCTTGGATTCCATTGACTTTTAATACAGCCAATTTGCTTTGATTGTTAATAGTTTGGATTCTTGTAGGGAACATTAGCTTGCACTAAGCCTGCAGTCATCTGAACCGCCATGCTTCCTGATTCTTGCTTTTGACAGTGAAACTTATAATAAGGGATATAGAATAGAATAGAACAGAACAGAACAGAACAGAATTCTTTATTGGCCAAGTGTGATTGGACACACGAGGAATTTGTCTTAGTGCATACGCTCTCAGTGTACATAAAAGAAAAGATACATTCATCAAGAATCATAAGGTACAACACTTAATGATAGTGATAGGGTACAAGTAAGCAATCAAATCATATAGGAAACAGTCAATATAAATCTTAAGGGTATCAGCAACACAGTTAGAGTCATACAGTCATAAGTGGGAAGAGATGGATGATAGGAACGATGAGAAGATTAATAGTAATGCAGACTTAGTAACTAGTTTGACAGTGTTGAGGGAATTATTTGTTTAGCAGAGTGATGGCGTTTGGGAAAAAACTGTTCTTGTGTCTTGTTGTTCTGGTGTGCAGTGCTCTATAGTGTTGTTTTGAGGGTAGGAGTTGAAACAGTTCATGTGCAGGATGCGAGGGGTCTGTAAATATTTTCAGAGCCCTCTTTTTGACTCGTGCAGTATACAGGTCCTCAATGGAAGGCACGTTGGTAGTAATTGTTTTTGTAGCCTCTCACAATAAATTGAATGGTCATCATCATCATGACTATTAATAATAGAATTGTATATTTGTCTGCATATTGACTGAGAGTTATTAGAGTTCTCCTTTTCCTTTTATGGATCATTTCTTCCTCACAACTCCCAGGGGTGAAATGCTACCGGTTCGCCCTGGTTTGGGCAAACCGGTAGTAAAAAAATGCTACCGGTTCATCTGAACTGGTACAGTATTTCCGACAATCAGCTGTGCTGCGCGATTTATATTCGCTAGCGAATCTAAATCGTGCAGCACAGCTGTTCTCCCCCCTTGCTGTTCTACTTACCTTCTTTTAAGCCTCCTTTTTCCATGCAAAGCGTGCGTTTGGCACGCACTGTGCATGCGTGTGTGCATAGCATGCATTTGGTGTGCACGGCGCATGCGTGCACAGCATGCATTTGACATGTACTGCACATGCATGTGCACAGCATGCATTTGGTGTGCACTGTGCATGCGCACACACAGTACTCATTTGGCATGCACCGCGCATGCGCACGCAGCAAACCAGTGGCAAACCTTGGAGGATTTCACTACTGACAAGTCCCCTTTATTTTCCTTTGATTTCTCAGAAATGTGCTCACACAGATGCCTTCACATCCTCTTCTGGTGTTATCTCTTCTAAGGCAAATCTCTCTGTGTCCTCATTTAATTTACCATCGTTGCAGTGATGCTGCAGTGATCAAAACAAATGGAAGATTCCTTCATTCTACTGTGGGTGCATTGAAAATTTGAAGCAAAGAACAACTGAGGATTCACCTGCAGAAAACCAAGTTTTCATTCACTGAAACTTTGTAGCTTCATTCCAATGTGCCTATATTGAAACTTAAAGTTCTTGGGAAAAAGATAGAGAGACGGAGGGAGGTTGGGAGAGAGAAGGAGAGAGAGAGGGAGGAGGGGGAGGGGGAGGGAGAAGGTGGGAGAGAGAGAGAACAGTTTAGGAAGGAAAACAACAGTTTTGAAGTGGCATAGGGGATGCATTTGCAATGGCTTGAAATGCCAAGCCATCAAGAAGACATGAATGATTCACACTAACTGTAGGAAAAGGAAAAAGTGCTGTTTTGGCCTGAGAAAGGCTAATACAATGTTAACCCTTCAAGGTAGTCCAGACAAGAAACACAATCAGGAATACTAGCCGTATTATTTCTTGTTAAGGTTACATTAATACCGTGTTTCCCCAAAAATAAGACCCTGTCTTATATTTTTTTGAACCCTGAAATAAGCACTTAGCCTTATTACCATGTGCTCAAAAGCCCGATTGGGCTTATTATCAGAGAATGTCTTATTTTGGGGAAAACAGGGTAAAATCTTGCAAAACTGGAAGCATTTCTCTCCTCCTTTCCTTTTATTCTCTGAAAAGCTAGGAAAGGTCCTTCTGAAACATGTCCCATGCCCTTTCTCCTTCTCTGAGCTGAGATACCTTTTACACGGTGGCTGGCCAGTTTGAGGTAGCAAATATTGGACAATTGATACAGGATGAATACATGCAATTGTTACATATTCTGAATGCCCTAAAGGACCAGGAACAGCTCCCTTCTGAAAGTCTTTAACGTTTCTTCTTTTTTCATTGGATGGTCTTAAACTAGAGTTTCTGAATCTCAGCAACTTTAAGAGGTGTGGACTTCAATTTCCAACTTTGTGGTCTAAATAATCCTCCATTTGAAAAAGAAATGCTCAGTGACCAAGAATTATCACTGTCCTTTTTAAAAAAAACATTGGTTTGTCCTTTTTAAAAAACATTGGTTTGAAATACTTGGGCTATTATTATTTTTGACCTCATTTTTTTAGTGTTTTATAGTTGATTTTCTGTTGCCAAAATGTTTTTAAAATAATTATTTTAACTTCTGTTCCTTACTTTCTTAGGCTCTCTGAAGAAACAAGGCAAAGGATTTAAACAAATACATGCATTTCAAAATGACAAGGGCAACTGTGCAATGCGTTTTTGGAGTGATCTGAATTGTGGACAAAAGGGTGTAAAGAAAGAATAATAGATAGGAAGACAATATTGCAAATATATTTCTAGATACAGATAACTGTGAAGTTACCCACTGGTGTATCAGAGATTTGACAATTTAGTGCTCAAGTGAAAAATAGATCATACCAATTATGAAATACAGACATATGTAACAAAAATTTGGAAGCACATGTCAGCTTTCACATCATGTTCAAAAGCATAAGAAATTCAATAACTAACATGAGAGAACCCTGAAATAATTTATGGTGGGAAAATTTTTGTCCTAGCAGCTTAGCTGGGCAGCACCTATAGGAAATACATTTGTTACAATTACAAATTAGTTTAAAACGAGGGCATTTTTCACTGAAGTCAATGAGATCAGGACTGTTATGAAAAAACTAACAGTTACTAAGGCATATGGTTACAAACTTCTTATTATCTTAAATATATAAAAGTTGTGTGGTAACTCTTGAACAGTGCAGAAACTTAGATCCTTACTTTCCAATAAGTTCAGTGGCTGTTTTTTTAGGGTTGTTTTTTTTTTAAAAAAAACTGCTTCCTTACTTATCAGATTAATTAAAATTTTATGCCATATGCTTCTTACCATACTATGCAAACAATGCTCAGCTTCTTGAGAGATCCCAACAGAGAGAGGAGCAAGCTCATTGCTAGTAATATCTCTAAAGGGGAACTAATAATAGCCACAATTATATATTTAAAGAGAATATGTACATTATTCAATAATGTTGTCATTTTTCACATCTGTTTAGTTACGAATCTATTTCACTCAGGAAACAATCAGCAAGAAAAGTTTTTAAAGAACAGGAAGAAGAACTTTCTGATAGAAGTCTTCTAACATTTAAAGACTTTTTTGAATAATATATCACTCGTATGTGAGACTACACAAGTTCATAGGCAGGCAGTAATTGCTCTGCTAGTATTACTGCAAGCCTCCATACATATTGTTGAGAGCGAAATAAAATATTTAGGTTTTAGCATTTTAAAACATCAGAGCAGAGCTCAAGATTATGTCTACATGCGGATTGGTGAAGGTCAGTATCGGCTGAATGTCTATGGATGGTCATGATTTCACAGCTTATATGTGGAGCAATGGTGAAATCCAATTTTTTATACTACTGGTTCTGTGGGTGTGCCTTGATGGGCATGGCATGGCAAGGATACTGTAAAAATCTCCATTCCCACCCCACTCCAGGGGAAGGATACTGCAAAATCCCCATTCCTTCCCCACTCCTGGGGGAAGGATATTGCAAAATCTCCGTTCCCACCCCACTCCTGGGGCCAGCCAGAGGTGGCATTTGCCGGTTCTCCGAACTACTCAAAATTTCCGCTACCAGTTCTCCAGAACCTGTCAGAACCTGCTGGATTTCACCCCTGATGTGGAGGCATAGTTACTGCAGTGATAACATATTACGATTGACATATGAATTTTTATTATTTCATTCAAAATTAAACCCACACTGAATTAAATTAGACTCCTAAGTGAAAGTCAGACTGAAGCCTAAATAAGCTTAATTAAATCCTATTGAAATGGTTGGTCATGAATGACCATTAATATCAACTGAAGAAGTTGATCACATCTATTTTTCTTTTTAACACAGGCAGCCATAGAGCAGGGAGTTGGGTCTTGTGACAGATAAGGAGATTACTTATTATTCCATAACATAGCTGCAAATCCCCCTAAAAGACTGTTACCTATGAGAGGGGAGCTTTCTTGGGCACCCACAGAAGTCTAAGAGGAGGAGAGAAATTCATGGCCCAACTCACTTACAATCTATTTTTATATCACAAACTCAGTCCTGTTTGGATCTACATGTGACACCTACTGCCAAAACAAAACAAAACAACTAGTTACTATTAGAATCCCACATGGTTTTTAGAGTTCTAATCCCAGGGAACACTAAAAGTAATTGCTATGGAAATAATCTGGATTAGGAGATCTATGCCCAAATTCCATTGATTCCAATTGAGTTTCAGAAAAAAATTGAACAATGTTCACCGAAGGAAATGCCTGGAAAAAAAAAAGGGGGGGGGCAGATTAAGTTTATAACTTTCTGCATATAGTGGTTGTTCTACAGATAGGATTCCTGAGCAGTTTTTGCAAATAAAATTTGTAAACTAAAAACTGATCCACGGTGTAAGTATCATCTGTTTTAGCCCATTGCAGTAACTGAATCATTATGGTGGAATTTATGAATAATCATTACTGTATATCAGAGATTTTGGATTGAGTATGTTTTCAGCTTCCGATAATGTTTTAAAGTTTTATTCTTTTACTGTGGAATATTTTTAAATCTCTAGAAAAAATACAGTATGCAGAGTTTGCTGCCACTATGTTTTTATTTGTCAGTGACAGAAAAGATAAATCCCTTTTTTCCATCAACTATTAGCTGGCAATTCACCAGTTAGTAAGGAGCTGCTATCTAGAATTTAGGAAATTCAATCTTCAATTCAGCCTTGGATTTTATTGGGTTCTCCTGATCAGTCAGTATTTCTTGTTCTGACTTTTTATATGGTGGTTGTGTGGATTAAAAAAAAGGGGGGGGGGGCTTGGAAGACCAGGAGAGAGGAAGGAAAGGGAATATATGTTTCTTTGAGCTCCTTGAAAAAGTGATATTACACAAATATTAGCAAAAGTTAAGCCACTAATTAATCAGGAAATATTTTATTCCTAGTTTATCAAGAATTCCTAGCATTTCCTTGAGTGGGATCCTTGATGTTCTCTGAGCTTGGTTGTTTTCTTTGCAGACGTTTCATTCCCCAACTAGGTAACATCATCAGTGCTAGAAAGGAGTGGGTTTGCTCTGTTTTTATATACTAATGGCTTGCCCTGTCAATAGTGTCCTTGTTGGTTCCTTGATTAGGCTGTTGCTTATTGTTAGCTTATTGGTCTCAGTTGGTAGTTCCTTGATTGGGGGTATTGCCTACTGCTTGAGTTCCTCCATTTCCATGAGTGCTAGAACAAGCTGTGAAATTCAACTTTCCAAATTAAATAAATTAATGAAGTGGAGAAGAGTCTATTTTTTATGGTGAATGCACTGATTGATTGGGATTTATTTCTGAATATTGCCTTTACTCTAAACGGTTAGCAAAAGACTGGTTTTTATAACAAAAAAGGGGGCAAGCATAAATGCCGCTCAGGCTGGTGTGCCAGGAAAACCACTGGAGTGCTCCCAGGTATGAATTTAGTCCTGTCACAGCAAATGTTTCTGTGGTAAACAGTCAGTAACCACTTATTTGTTCTGGCAACTCTTACCATTCAAATGCTTTCTTTTATTAGCATGGGATACATTTCTCTGGAATGAATTAGTCAACGAGGCAGGTATCAGGTGACTTCAAGAAAGATGGCAACTGGCTTAAAGGGGTACTGTACTGTTATTTGTAGTTCCATTATTTTATTTTATTTTACTTTATAGAAAAAATGCAGCTTAGGTTCTGTTCTTCATACTTTTTAGATCATACCTCAACAATGCATTGTTTTCCTTCTTCCTTTTCTGCTTTCCTTCTAATTTGTACATAGTACATTTTCTAAAATGTTTTCTCTTAATGCCTTTCCCCCCCTTTTTCCTTAAAAAACAAAAAGACCCAGAGTGTGGCTTTTTTACAGACACTGAGGCCCCAGAGAGAAAATACCCTTCTGAGCCAATTGTAACTTGGACTTTGTACAAAATTATGAACTAGCTTTTGCTCTGAAGAAGGTGGCTGTAGCTGGATAAAATGAGTCAGAAGGCAGAATCCGTAGAGCAATTATTGCCAAGACGTTTGCATTCATTTGCTGCTAATTTCTGCTCATAACTTAAAAACATCTTTTTATATCATAAACTTCCAAGGTAAATTTGCTTGGAATGTGGCTTGGCTAATATTTGTTTGTATTCCACAAAGCAATAAAATCAATGGGTTGATAAGGTATGTATTTTACTGACCTGAACTCATTTTTTTTTAGTTCTGTAATACAAAATTATATTATCTATTGAAAAGCTGAATGTTTTTCCCCCTCTAAAATAGCATGCATTTGCTATCATTTTGTTTTGCTTCTTTTCCCTTTACGTGCATATAAAAACAAGGCGCTGAAATCTTGGAAAGAGACAAATCATAAAAAAACTCTTCAAGGATCTTGTCAGACATTAAACAGTACAAATTGCACATTTTTCATGGAAGTATTAGCTTTTAGTGCATGCTTGGATCCAAGTATAATAGATTTTCCCAAACTGGGAAAGAATGTATGCTACAAAATTACCAGAACTAAGAGCTCAGATCATCTAGCAGAGCAATATGATCCCTACACTTTCAGGGTACTTCTCTCAAAGGTAACTGGAAACTTATATAAAGCGGGAAACATGGGGGGGGGAAAAGATTTTAGGAACTGTTTGCTAAAAGGCAACCATCAGGGATGAGCAATTTGTAAATAAACTTAGAAAAATAAAACAAATCTGTAGATATTATGGATTTTTGGGTAAATGTAGATGTTTATAACAAATGAATTAGCTCAAAGGAGATGACAAGGTTCTGAAATAAGCTTGGAGTCGCTCTTACATTGTATATCAGGGCTCAGTAACTCTTAGTGACATGGCAGCTATTTAATGCATTTCTACTCGGCTCTTCAGCCAAAAGGATATACAGAACAGTTTACAGAATTTCAGTAATGATAGGTCCTGAAATCATGTTGGCAATGTAAATAGACCAAGGAGGAGGAGGAGGAGGAGGAGGAGGAGGAGGAGGAGGAGGAGGAGGAGGAGGAGGAGGAGGAGGAGGAGAAGAAGAAGAAGAAGAAGAAGAAGAAGAAGAAGAAGAAGAAGAAGAAGAAGAAGAAGAAGAAGAAGAAGAAGAAGAAGAAGAAGAAGAAGAAGAACCACCTTCCAAATAATGGCATGGAAGTGACCCCTCTCCCACCAACAGTCACCCACCCACCAGCCCTTAAAATCTGACCCAGACAGTTGGGGGAGATGACAGAACAGAAAGTCTGAGAAGCCGTTCATGGAATCAAGAGCAAGAAAGCATTTCTTGTGCCAACACAGCACTAAATTTACAAAAGAGACTGAATAATATCATTTAATGACTGAATTATTATTTTTTTCATTGTGCTAGAGAAAAATGTTCTTTTTTTGAGCCTCTTATTCTTTGTATTCTTTTCATTTACACAGTTTGGATTGAAATCACATCATTTCAAATATTCTAACTATGCCAGAGGGCAAAGCATCTTTACCTTTTTTCTTTTCTTTTTTCTTTTTTTTTTTTTACAACTATGAAATTGGGAACAATGTGTTTGGTTTGGTTTGGTTTATTATAAAATTTATTTGCTTCCCATCTCATATCCAATGGTTCTGAGCAGTTTACAACATAAAAATTTTAAAAATATTAAAACAATTAGTTATAAAATAATAGGGGGTATATCTCCATATTGACTATAGCCATTGCTCCTTACGACAATCGTTATCCATTTCAGGGCATTATATAGGAAACTTCATGAAAAAAATCAGGTGAGGCTTATAGTAGAATGCCTGATTTATATAGAGACCTTTACCATAAAATTAGAATAAAAATAATCTAGCCTTGGAAGAACTGCCCTTGAGAGAACATGTGAATATTGTTCTTATAGTTTACCTGTTTACTTGTTTTATGTATTTTACTAATTTTTGATGGATATTTCCTCTTAAATTTGGAACCATCTTTTTTATTAGAACATTTGTTCAGTGTTTCTGATTAGATGATTTTTTTATGAAACACCATATTTATACTTTATACATTTATACATTTTATAATTAAAAAAGAAGCACAATTCTAATCATCGTAGTCTTTAAATTTGACTGAAAAAAGGGAAGGGAAAAAATTGAAATACAACCAAAGAGGAATGATGATGATTTCTTGAAGATGATCCTTGATCTTAGCAAATCTTATTGAAACACTCTGTTAATCACATGAATTAAGATCTATTCTTTCATATGATAATCATGCAATGTTTGAGAATGAAATATACTGTATTTCTCCTAAAACACAACCCACCCCAAAAAGAACTGCTTTGTGCAGCACTGTTTTGTGCACATGAATTAAAATTAAGTCCTACCCCCAAAATTTGGCCCTATTTAAGCACATGCACGGCCAGGCTTGCCAGAGTGGACGATGGCAGGCTTTTTCAGGTGGACAGCTACCAGTAGCTGGAGTAACCATTACAGGTAGGCAAGGTTGTGCGAGGCATGTGAGTCAGTTTGCTCGCTTTTTTCGGCCACGAAAGAAGTGGCCCGGTGGCCAGGCAAGGCATGTTGGGTGAGTGGGTCGCTCTTTTTGGCTGTGAAAGAAGCAGCCCAGTGGCCAGGCGAGGCACGTTGGGCGAGTGGGCAGCTCTTTTTGGCCATGAAAGAAGTGGCCCAGTGGCCAGGCGAGGAGTGTGAGGGAAAAATTAAGACACCCCTCGAAAAGAAGGCCAGTTGTATTTTTGAAGAAACACAGTAGGTTCAACAAAATCAGACTTTCATAAAATATAGTTTTGCTCTGGACTGACTTCAAAGGGAATGGAAGCCTGCTCTGGACCCATCCATTTCGTCCGATCTCCAAACTTCGCTTCCTTGCGAAGGTTGTTGAGACTGTGGTGGCATGTCAGCTCCAAGTGGCCCTGGATGAAGCGAAGTACCTCGATCTGTGCCAATCGGGTTTCAGGCCCGGATACAGCACAGAGACGGCATTGGTCGCACTGGTGGATGATCTCTGGAGGGCCCGGGACAGAGGTCATTCCTCTGTTCTGGTCCTATTAGATCTTTCGGCGGCTTTCGATACCATCGACCATGGTATCCTGCTGCAGTGCCTCGAGGGATTGGGAGTGGGAGGCACTGTTTTATGGTGGTTCTCCTCTTACCTCTCAGGTCAGACGCAAGCTGTGTTGGCAGGAGGGCAGAGATCGATCATGAGGCCACTCACTTGTGGGGTGCCTCAGGGGTTTGTTCTCTCACCCCTTCTGTTCAACATTTATATGAAACCGCTGGGGGAGATCATCCGTGGTTTCGGGGTGGGGTATCATCAGTATGCTGATGATAACCAGCTTTTTATATCCACCCCGAACCAGCCCAGTGATGCCCTCGATATGATGTCCCGGTGCCTGGAAGCGGTACGGATCTAGATGGGGAGGAACAGGCTTTGGCTCAACCCTGCCAAGACTGAGTGGCTGTGGATACTGGCATTTCGGTTCGAAGGAGAGATTCCATCGCTGGCTATAGGGGGTGAAATTTTGCCCCCTGTAGACAGGGCGCGCAACTTGGGTGTCCGCCTGGATTCACGGTTGAGCTTAGATCATATAACAACTGTGACCAGGGAGGCATATGCCCAGATTCGTCTGGTCCACCAGTTGCGCCCCTATTTGGACCGAGGTGCCATTTGCACAGTTACTCATGCACTAGTTACCTCCCGCGTTGACTACTATAATGCTCTCTACATGGGGCTTCCCTTGAGGACCATTCGGAGGCTTCAACTGGTACAGAATGTGGCCGCGCGGATTGTGATGGGAGAGTCCCAATACTCCCATGTTACACCCCTCCTGCGCGACTTGCATTGGTTGCTGGTTGCCCTCCGGGTGAGATTCAAGGTGCTGGTGATGACCTATAAAGCCCTACATGGCTTAGGCCCAGGATATTTGGTGGACCATCTGCTGCCAACAACAGCTGCCCATCGCCCGGTGTGTTCTCACAGGGAGGGCCTGCTCCGGGTGCCGTCAGCTAGACAGTGTCGGCTGGCGACCCCCAGAGGTAGAGCTTTCTCTGTGGGCGTGCTCACCCTTTGGAATCAACTCCCCCTGGGGCTCTGGTTGGCTCCTGACCTTCACACCTTCCGCTGCGAATTAAAAACATGGTTGTTTACATTGCCCAGCCTGGACTGAGAGGGTTTTTAGATTTTGGGGTTTTTAATATAAATTACATACGTACATTTATGTATTTTATATTTTTAACTGGTTGTTTTATTGTTGTGAGCCGCCCTGAGTCCTCAGAGATAGGGCGGCATATAAATTTTATTAAATAAATAAATAAATTTGGGGAAAGTTAATAAAGTGTAATTTTTTGTGTATGTCATTATTGCTGTTGTTGATCAAATGGGCTTAATCTTACTTATAACTTGCTTTTTTTAATAAGACAATGTAGCATCTTATAGGGAGTCTCCCCTAATTTTATTTCAGTAACAAAAATCTCTGAGGTAAGTTGGGCTGAGAGAAACTGACAGGACCAAGTCACCCCAAAAGCACCCATGATTAAGTGGTTACCCAAACCCCAGTCTTTCAATTAAGTGTACATCTTAATCATACACTTCACCACACAATACTTATATTGATTGTACAGAATTGTCAAATGTATTTACAAGAACCAGTATGCATTCTGGAAAATTCCATATGTCTGTCAAACTATATATATATATATATATATATATATTTGGTTATTCAGGTTTTCTCCCACGTAGAATTGGAAGTGTCTTGGTGACGTTTCGACAAAGTCTCATTCGTCATCTTCAGGCTGGTGTTTTCAGCTTCATGCTTCTAGGAGCCGAAAACACCAGCCTGAAGATGACGAATGAGACTTCGTCGAAACGTCGCCAAGACACTTCCAATTCTACGTGGGAGAAAACCCGAATAACCAAAGACCTACACACACACACACACACACACACACACACACACACACACACATATAGGGGGGAAGGCTCCCTTTTCTCTCTAGAGATTGCCCTAATCCTGCTTCATTTTGGAGAGAGGGAATCTGAAATTTAAAATCCTTTCCCACATTAAAGCGCAAAACAAACTATTTGAGCAAAAGACTGGTAGAAGATCATTTGCTCTATATGAAATGATGAGTTCACAAACAAGCTCAGGGAGAATTTTTTTTTTTTTTTTAGATTACTGCCACAGGAGATAACAAAAGGAAATGCTTTAAGGTACTATAATCATTTTAGGCCCCTTTTTTTCCAGGTCACTGTAATCTACCCAAAGATAACTAATTGCACAAAGTAAACATTCCTCTTCAACCACAAAAGGAATCTATTACACAAACATATAATTCACAGTCATTTTTAGTGGGCTGTAAACAGTTTGGAATGAGCATAAAATGGGACAAAAATCAAAGTGAGCATTTTGAAATGAAAAAGTGTTTGCTACAAAAGGTCAGTCCCTTTGCTTGGCAAACTATGCAGAAAAGCCTGGGAAAATGTTGAACACACAAGCAGTAAGGGGATTTTAAAGCCAACAACCTCCCTGTTTCTTTAAACAGACATCGGAACCTATAACTGGATGCTGTCAAACAAATGACAGCAAAAAAATAGAACAGCTGCTAACAAGTAAAGTTAAGAGATAAAAGTTTTAAAAGCCAGGGACCTTCTTCGAAGTGGACTAAAGGTCTTTCTTAAATCTTTATTCAGGGCTAGGGATCTCAGGAGGACTTTTTGGCTGAGAGTCAACTATGTGATTTTTGTATATAATTCTTGCAACAGAGGGGGAAAAAATCAGCAGTGTTGTTGCAAACACTGACATTAAGAATTTGAGTATACAAGTTGTCTTGAAGTGTCACTGGTTCTCATGATAGAAATTATATGGGCAAGATTCTTTACAACATTTTGAACCAGATCAATTAAAAAGAAAAGAATGGAGCCCATTAAGAATATTCAGAAAGAAATACAAAAGCCTTTAAGTGACAAATTACAGAACCAGAGTCCCATGATATTAACAACTTTCAGCATAACCATTTTCTCTGAAGGCAATACTTTGATATTAAAGTACGAGACATGATAGAAACACCCTTCTAGCCTTTAGCTTTTCTTCCTGACCAGATCTGGTAGTAACCACAAATCCCTGCTTCTATATACTCTGGTTTCTCTTCAGATCGTATAAATCTTTCGCCTTTTACCTGCTTCTGGATTTCTAGAAACCTATGACTGTGTCTGCAGAATGATATGGCCCTCTGGCTTGAATCAAAAGAGCATTTCCTATGTGGTAGATGTGGGCAAGTGAGTTTAGCCACTTAACTCAGAATTAGGAAATGGGATAAAAGAGAAGGATATTTTTCCTGTTCCTCTCTTTGCTCAGGAAGTAGCTGTGTGATGAAAAAATAGTAACATGATGAGAGAGAGAGAGAGAGAGAGAGAGAGAGAGAGAGAGAGAGAGAGAGAGAGAGAGAGAGAGAGAGAGAGAGAGACTGCACTATCATAGTTATAATCCCAATTTTGGACATGAGTATATAAATAACAGCATTTGTGTTGTGATGTCATGGCATACATTTTGTCACTTGTCCCTTTGTTCTCCATATGGACACATGTCTTTTCTCATTAAGTTTAAAGGGTACCATATGGCATCCTTGGCCTCTTTTTCATCTCAAAAGCAGGACAACACTGAATTATTTCCATTATTCCACAGTAGAAAGAGAAAGATGAGAGAATTAGATGTTGGTATTGCTGTTTCCAATGGTGGCCTCTGGACTCAACATTTACATTAATGCACAGACTCCTCTCTCTTGCTAACTAACTTTAGTGCATTTGTTATTGGCTTTGTATGGATCACAATTACACCCTAATTAAAAATCAAAACAGATCTGAAAGAAGAAACAAATTGTTGTTAGGCTCATTTTAAATAATAATGACAAACTAGTGTGATCCAAGAACTTTTCATATTGCCCTCTCTCATTCAGAAAACGTATCTCTGAGGAGTCATATTATTTCCATGTGGGTAATGAGGAGGGATTGTAGTGGGAAGTTGAGAACATAGTTTATGGCTGAGTCTGCACCTCACTTATGTGTTTCCAGTTTCTCTAATATCTTTGTCTATTCTTTTTACAAACATATGCATTTTAAATAGATATTTTTTAAATACGTTATTATAATTGTTGGTGAGCCACAAAACAAAATTCAACAGTCTTGCATAATTAGCTAGAAAATAGATGTGAAAATAATCCTAGAACAGAAATGTTTCACGAAATAATTTCTCTTTTCCCTGCACAGAATTTCTAGTCTAACCAATAATAAAGGTGAGCTTTAATAATGACATGTTATAGCAATAGCCCTTAGATTTATAAACTGCTTCACAGCCCTCTCTAATCAGTTTACAGAGACAGCATATTGCCCCAACACTCTGGGTCTTCATTTTACCGACCTCAGAAGGATAGAAGGCTGAATCAACTTTGAGCCAGTGAGAATCGAACTGCTGCCAGTCAGCAGAATTAGCCTACAATACTGCATTTTAATCACTATGCCACCATGGCTCTCAATATGTTAACATTAACATATTAATGTTAAATTGACAGCTAACAAAGGAACAAAGCAGAACATTAAATCTAAAAAGTGTTGGAGGAGAAGTATTCATTTAGATTAAAATAACTTTTTTCACCTATTCATAATCAAAACAATGATGATGAATAAATCTTATATAAGGATATACGACACAGGACTGGCAACAAGTTAAGAATACTAGTAGGCCAAATTATTTAAATAATAATGCAATCCAACATTAGTGGATATATAACATTTTCAATGAAACCTTTAGCATCAAGAAATTATTAATGACCTATTTAGTTTGAAATTACTATCTGACACATTCTGAAGTTCCTTCCTTTTATTCAATATTATTATTTTCCATATCCCATTTACTTTAAAGTATATCTTCTCTTGTATGGAACATGAAAATAATATATTATTGTTAGTTTTTAATTTAAAATGATTTTGCGTAGCCTATGGCCACATCTAGCAGGCAGTGTTAATCAAATGAGACAAGATTTTTGCAAATTGCCAGTAAATGTGCAATGTGAAACTCACAAATGAATTCAGGTGAATTTAAACTGATTTTAAGATATGGAATGTTATACCTGAGGCTTTTTACTGCCAGTACTTATTTTCATGGGGAGAAATACTTCAGAGTAGTACAATCTAGTTCTGCAATAGAGGTTCTTCAGAAAGAGAAAAGAAACTTTCAACTTAAGGGAAACAAACCATACGGTTACAGTATGAAGATAGGACCGAGAGAGGGAGAGATACAGAGCTCTCTATTTCAGCCAAGATGCCAGCTGCAATGAATGTTTAGGCCATCTTACTAAGACTATGTAAGTAAACATACAGTTTTCATTAACTATGCCTTTCCCATAATTGGTACATAAGTATTTCCCATGACTCTGTAGTTGAATAACTTGGCTGGAGGCATATCTGGCCATTAGGAGGAGGACTTTAAATCTGTTGAGTCCCAGCCATGCTGGGAGTCTTGGCACCTCCACATATGGCTTCCTAATACCAACCCCTGTCTAAAATGTCATCAGAAGCTTTCATAAACATTGGATTTAGCTTCACATAAATTACTGCTGTCCTGCAATAGTTTGTGCCAGAATTTAGTGAAAACAACACACTGAGTAAACAGAAGTAAAGGCACAGGAATTATAATCCTAGTCCAGGAAAAGAAAAAAAAATGTATACCAAGGATAAAGTCATAAATAGTGATAAAATGCAAATTTTATCACATGCCACTGAGATTAGTTATTATTTATATCTCTACTTAGCTAATGCCATATGCTAGCTTTAAGTTATAGTAAGTAAAGGGAAGGAAGCATACAAATCAAAGCAAAAGCATGCAGTACAGTACTTATAAAAACTATTCTACAGAATTAAAATTATTCTGCATGTCTTCTCACAAACTACAGACATCTTCCTTGAAAATACATATGTATATGTATATACTGAATGTATATATGTAAATATCTATTTTTCAAGGAAGTGTATTAGATGTCTGTAGTCTGTTAGAAGGTATAGAGAGTAATTTTGGAGCACTCTGATAATATTTATTTGCAGTATCTATGAATAACAAAGATACATGTATTTTGCTTAAAGTAGCAACATTTTGCTAAATTATGTGTAAACGTCACCCCTAAATGGCTGCTAACAGTTCTTCTTTGTTAGGGAATAGTTTTGTGTGATTATCATTTTATTGATTATGCTTTTATTGGTCAATGACCAAAATAAAGTTTCTGTCTGTAAAGGTAAAGGTTCCCCCGCACATGTGTGCTAGTCATTTCTGACTCTAGCGGGTGTGCTCATCTCTGTTTCTAAGCCAAAAAGCCAGCACTGTCCGAAGTCATCTTCATGGTCATGTGGCCGGTATGACTGAACACTGAAGGCGCACGGAACACTGTTACCTTCCCACCAAAGATGGTCCCTATTTTTCTACTTGCATTTTTTATGTGCTTTGAAACTGCTAAGTTGGCAGAAGCAGGGACAGGTAACGGGAGCTCACCCCGTTATGCAGCACTAGGGATTCGAACCGTTGAACTGTCGACCTTTCAATCGACAAGCTCAGCGTCTTAGCCACTGCGCCACTGTGTCCCTGTCTTTCTATAGATATCAGCAAAAAACAACAATGTTAAAACTGCACTATAATTCTTATTGCCTGAAAAGTTTCAAAACAGCAGAGTTAGGAGAACATTTTAAAATTGAAGTTTCCAATAGCATTGAAAAAGCCAAGGTAAAATTCCAGATGACTCTTTCCACCAAGAGAAAAAACCCTTTCCTAGTATTGGCAATGTCTATGGCAAAAAACATATTGTAATATTAATAGTATTCTTTTGTCTGCACTTTTAGGATGGACTTTGCTAAAGGTGAGAAATATCTTAACTTCACAGGGGAAAAAATAGGGGGGGAAAGCCGCATCTATAACTTTATAGAACTGTGCAATATGGGTTACTTTTCTTCTCAGGTAGATGGCATATTGAAAGGATAAGGACAATCTTTCTTTTAATATCTTTCTTATCTTAAAATATATCTTTATTCTCTTTAACATCTCTATTAGCTTTAATGCATATTTTAATATTTCAAATCTCATTTTACTTGTAAGCCACTCAGAATCACTTATTATGTAGTAAGGTGGGCAGTGTAGAAATTCAATCAGCCAATCAATAGAATAAATAAGAACATTGCATTAGCAAAGGCATTTACTATTGAACATTTTTCAAACAGGGTTGCATTTTTCAATGAATTAATCTGATCCACAAACCAGTTATTTTGTAGTACTTGGAATTTGAGTTGTTTAATGCCACTTTATGCGAGGTATCTAAGACTGAGGAACTATTCCAGCATCCAGTCCACACTTTTATGGACATAAGCAGTGCATCGCTGTATTCTTTCACTAAAGCTTGTTTAATTCTCTTGCAATGAGAAAGAACAGCCAGGGGGAACTTAATATCACAATGGTAAAAGTTCCAAATTCAGCAGGAGTGGCTTTTTAAAAATTGTACAACACAGGCTATCAAACATGTAATGGCTTTTAATCCAGAATATTCATCTACATTTTAGATAATTTATATTTTCTTTCTTCTTACAAGCTTGGTTGTGATCAACTAACCCCAAAATTGTAAAAATGAAACAAACTGGGGTCTTGTTACTTTTCCAAGGGATTGACCTGTAGAATCAGTAGGTGAAGCCGCTAATGAAATGTAGCTAAATGTTATCACTAATTGGTGTAGATCAAAAAGCTTATAAAGAGACAGCTGCAGTGGTCAGTTCAAAAGATAGCAATCCTAAAAGAGACTCCCACATTCCAAAATCTCCACTGCATACTTCTGGCTCTAATATTTCCGTATTTCATAGCTACTTGATATCCTGGGAATATAATTTTCCTAATTCATTTAATATGAGTAAAATGGAATTTCCAGGAATTATACACCATTAACCCTGCATACATATAATATTACATGAGCATATTTCAATGAATGTATTAGGCTTTCCCCTTATCCTCTGTCCTCTCATGCTAGCACTTCCCTTAACTCCCCTTTGCTGCTTTGAAGGATTTACGATCCCTCCAGAATAGATTCCAAAGGGGTATTGGAGGCTTAGAAGGAAGGGTGTTGATGGATACCTTTTTGGCACAGTGCAATACAATACAACTGCTGTGTAAAAGTAGATTTCCTTTATCATGAACTTCATGAAAGTTGGTTTTGTGCATTAGAAATATCTTTTACTTGATTTGCTAACTTCATTTTAGTTGAAAATTACTCAGAAGCAGAAAATGGAATGTATACATTACAAGGACATATCTTTAAAGCAGGTAGGAAGGGGTGATATCATTGTAGTTTTAACATCCAGCTGTCCATCAGTAAGGAAATGAAAGACATAATTTAAAATCTCATTTATAAACATACCAGCCACATTTAGGAATGCATGTAGATCACAAAATACGCACCTCGTTCCTCAACAGCTTTTATGCACATTTTAACGAAGTGGGGGACAGTAGAGCCATCATGTTCACACACATTGTGTAGGTAAGCACCAAAAATCTGATCTAGAAAACACAAAACAAGAGGATGGTTGATTAAACAGAAATCGCACTTTAAATAAGCTCTGTGAAATGTGAAACAAAATGAATAGTAAATTGTAAAGGTTTTGTCGTCCACTTACCTAGTTTTGTAAGCAAAGTTTGCTTGTCAAATATAATATCAAAGAAACTCAGAGGATTCCATTCCAAGTTTTGCCTTATGTTTATGAACATTGTGTATGTTTAGTTTTTACTAGATATACAGCATACATAACAATGATCCCTACTCAAATTGTGTGACTATATCCCTGAAAAACAGTGAGATAAATCTGATGTATGACCAATTTGCAACCCATTTCTTTCCTTGGGACTGAGGCCATGAGCTATGACTTTTGATTTATTTTACTTGGCACACTGAGTTAAGGCTATCCACAGCTAGTTCTGAGTGGTGTGGATATCAAGAACTGTCAGCTGTATTATAGAACAGATAAGCAGAGATACTCTTATAATAATCTTCATGTCAGGTTGTTATGTAAGGTGAAAATTCTACTTCTTCCACTCTCATTCAATATGTAGGAGTAAAATAGACTGGGTAGTTGAATGTTATTCCTATAGAAAATCAATAGGAAAGCTTTAGCCTGGATATGTCTTCCAAAAAAATGTTTTAAGAATAGCTGAGGGTCACAGCTGCATATCCTGAGATCATTACTTACTGCCTAAAGTTCAGTGGTGGGTTGCTCCCGGTTCTGTCCAATTCTTTAGAACCGGTAGTATAAGTGGCGGGAGGCTCATAATTGACAATCTGCACATGCACGTACCCATTGCGAACCGGTAGTAAAGGTAAGTAGAATCCACCCCTGCTAAAGTTGCTGTTTTCTTGTGATCTTAGATGGCCAATGGTTTGTTCAGAAAATACGGCCTGGAAAGTTGCACTGGCATTGAAATAACTAAATGTATACAGCATTGTAATATAATCCAGAAAATATAATCCTTTTGTGGAAATAGCCATTTGATGGGGAATCTGAGTTTAGAAAATGTTAACTGTCCGATAAGTGAAAGACTCTATTTGGTTTATCATCAGTCTAGTAGATTGTTTACACCTGACATTTGCAGCTGTATTTCAAATTCAAAATTCAAATTATGTTTTTTTTAAGTGCTTGAAAACTAAGTTTTGAAGGACAGTACATATATTTTAAAATTAAAACCAACTGGCCCATGTACACTTAAAGTGTTTAATAGGACAGGGCTTGAACTTCAAACAAGAATAAACGTGAAGAACAAGCACAAATAGCCTCATATATTCGTTACAGCAACCTGTCTTTTTCAGACTTTAACACAAGGTTGATAACAAGATGTGACTGTTTCAAAAGTCTCAATAATTTGACTGCTTAAAAGAATAACATCCTTTTTCCTAGCTTGTTCAGAAGCCTGAAAAATAACAGGCTTGTTTAATTAAGAACAGAGAAATTTGCTGGAGGTCTGAAGCTGTTCTTTTGACTCTTTTTCACAGAATGCACAATGACATTAAACAATATAATCTACAGTATGAAGGTGGGGATGGAAGGCATGCCAATATCCTCTCTTCAGATAGGACAAGCCAATTTAGTGTAGTGGCTTAGGCACCAGGTTAGAAACCAGAAGACAGTGAGTTCTAGTCTCACCTAAGGCATGAAAACCAAGTGGGTGACTTTGGGCTAGTCACTCTCTCCCAGATCATAGAGTTATTGTTGTGTAGAAAATAGGAAGAGTAATAGGTATGCTCACCTCTTTGAGTTATTTATAAAAATAATAAAGATGAGATATAAATAAATAAAATGATCCATTGTTTTTAAAAATAACACTTTGTATTGCATTTATACATCATATCAAGACATACTGTGTACATATGCTCTGCACAGGAGCAGTAGATAACTGGATGGACTATAAACCATGAATAGAAAGAAAAGGTCCAGAATGTTCTAAGACATAAAGTAGCATTGTTATCATACAGTACTGCATGATAACAGTACTGTAATGGTACTGAAGTCCTTTCAGGTAAATAATTTAATAACATTATTATATTCTGCCTCTCTATTATGTCATCATTACATTACATTACAGTCATCCAATAGCAAAAAAAAAGAAAAGAAAAAAAAGAGTTGTTATTGCATTAACTCCAACCTTTTGTACAAAGTTGACATTTTTCCCTTGGCAAGTGTTTAATTATTATTTTTAGGAGATTCATTATTTTACTAAGAATAAGTCGCCCTGACCCTTGACAATGCTTGTAAATTGTACGGTTTACAAAATGATTTTTTTATTATTATTATTTTTGTGCTTCATAACTTTAAAACCTCTGGCTGGCTGAGGGTGTACATCATGACGTATGTCAGGATAACTAGGTTAGTGCGCTGAGATTACAAATTAGCTTCATCTTCCTTCATCTCTGCTACATATTTTTGACAAATTATGAAGAGAGTGCTCCTTAATGGGAACTTTGTCAGCAGAATCAAAATGAATCAAACCTGTGAGAGAAACCATTCAATAGAAGCGGTTTAAAATGTTTAAACAATGTGGCTATAAGATCATCATTTAAGCCCAGAGATAGTCTCTGCATACCTTGCCAGCAGAGCATGACACTTGGAAAATTAGTGTAGAGGCCTTTGACAGCACTCTATAATCAATGTTTCTTAGCAAAGCCTAAAATAATCCTAGGAGAGCATGCATAACTAATAGTAACCTGCACACTATTAAACACTGTGATATCCTTAGATTTCTGCCTCTTCTAGGGTGTTCAAGTAAAAAAAAAACCTCTCTCTTTTCGTTTCAAAAACCTCATATTTCATTCTTTTGCTTATTTTGTAAAATTTTGCCAATATTATTTGCAAAGAAATTGTATGGATTAGTTCAAAGAATTAGTTCAAAGAACAATCATTTTAAGATTTAATCACATTATGACTTCTATTGAGATCAATTATCTTTACAGCCGGTAAACAGAAATTTTCCTGGATAAACAAACATATTTTCTTAATTTACTATGACAACACGAAGAGGACAGCCCAGTGCAGGCATTTAGCTGTGCACACACAGACATATATTGTTTAAGTACCTGGTTGCTGGAAAAAACTATTTAAAAGTTTTGAACGAAGAAATGAAAAAATGATCACAAAATTTATTAGCGCTTCCAACTGTGGATGAAGCTGAAAAATTTGTCTGAAGATTCCATCAGTTTTCATTCAGATATTTCAGTGGTGAAATCTGAACCGGTTTACTACCGGTTCGCTGGCTGTGCATGCACAGTGCTCACCACGCACCAAATGCGAGGTGCGCGCATGCAGTGCATGCCAAAAGCAGGCATGCGGTAAGAAGAACAGTGCACGAGGGGGGGGTGTTCAGCTGTGGCGCGCAATCTTTTTTTTTTCTTTCAAAAGCATTGCTTTTAAAAGTAAAAAAAAAAAGCCTCTGACGATCGCGTTGCTCAGATGGGATTGTCAAGAGGCTTTTTTTTACCTTTTAAAAGCATTTTTTCTACAACCTCTTCAGTTGAAGAGGTTGTAGAAAAAATGCTTTTAAAAGTAAAAAAAAAAAGCCTCTGATGATCACGCGGCTCAGCTGTGCATGGGGGGGGCAGAGATTTTTGCTACTGGTTCTCCAAATCACCCGCCACCATCGCTACCGGATCAGGTGATCCTGTCTGAACCAGGAGCATTTCATCCCTGAGATATTTCTACTAAACACAGAAAGCTTTTTTTCCCAGGCCCCATATACTCAAAAGTCACTGGAAGTAGAACAATGGTTTGCCCAAGTTTTTCATCATGCACACTTGCAATCAAATACTTGATGAAGCTAACATTTTGGTGAAAAATTTCCATTCTGTGGGTCAGCCATGTCTATATAAAGAACAGACTCTCAGAAAATGTAATTCATTATTGAGCTGGGCTGGAAATGCATTTGCTGGGCCAGCCTTAAAAGAGGAACCGTTTTCAGAGACTTTCCATTTTTACCAGTTTTCATTGGGTGTGCAGAGATTGATTTACAAAATGGAAGCTGCAGAGCTTCATGTTTTCTTTTTCCAGGTTTTTTTTCCCCCTTCAAATGTTTCCGGTGGTAGAGAAATCTCCCTGACTAGTTTAATGGTAATGAATTTTCACTTGGTTTCTCCCTTCCACAAAAGAGAGGACTGATAATTCAGTCCAAAACTAATTCCAATATCTAAAACAGAATTATATTTTCCTCAGACTTGGAGTTATGCATATTTCACTCTCAGTCTGTGCCCATGGACTGAATCCCTTTACAGTTATGGTGTCATTCTTCAGTAGCAATCCGAGTGTGTGCGTTCATTGGCCTTTCTGTTGCAGCTTTGAGGAATACAAAAATACAATTTTGGTTTAGACAAGCCATAATTGGGTTAGCTGAGTAATAATTACTTAATCTGTGCCACTTTTACCTTTGGGGGCTGGATCCAGCTTCCAGAATACAACCTATTAAAGACTCTTGAAATCTTGATTAAAAGAATCTATATCATGCACGCCTGGATGTGTGTATTGGAAGTATCTATGTTGTTCTTATTAAAAAAATTCCTCCTTTGCCATATCTAAGTAGTTTAAGTCTTCCTGGAATAAAGAAACATACAGAATATCTTTTCCAATAAAACAATAACTGCTCTCAAGGGAACAAAAAAAGCAAAAGGTCTTTGTGTGATTTGTTTCTGAAAATGTTCTTTAAAACTTATACTTTCTTCCTCCTCTCCACCCATTTTTTTTTTTTTAATAATGGGGTAGGGAGTAGTGAAGATAAGCAAAAATGTGCATAATACTCCTAATCTTCTGTTATGACAGTTTATGTCTCCCATCCAACTTATTTAGCTCCAATGTCTGGGAAATAGACACAATGTCCACCTAATGGAATGCTATTTAACTTAAAATGTTCCCTTTAGAATAGAAACTTCTTTTGTCCTCCCCTAGTTTTTTTCCTAGGTTCTCAGGAATTGCTCCTTCTTCAGAAGAAATGGCCTTATTCATCATTCGGAAATTTAAAGAAATGAAATACTTTTATTATTACCATCGGGAAGAAAATTCCCATAGAAAGAGTTGTTTGCGAGGAGTTGTGAAAAGGGAGAAGGGAAAAATGGAGCGGCATTCTATGCCCTTATACAGCTTTAATCATTCCCTTTCAGCTGTTATCAATTTAAAACCAATGAAACTCCCACACTGAGTCCATTTGAGCAGTCAATTTTAATATCTTGAGGCATCTGTAGTTATTCTGAATTGGCTGCAAAAGCAGAACTAACAACTTAAGCTCTAACCATAAGTCTACATCAGCCTGGTAACCCATACATCAAACACCGACAGTTAGTCAATACTGTAGGATGGAAGGAAAAAACAACAACCACCTTTTTAAAGAAGAGCAGTCTATTCACAACGTGTTCAGCAGCATGGTTCGCATTATGGGTTTCAGATATATGCACATAAAAACCATCCATTAGGAGCAGTAGTGGACATGACAGCTTTGAACAGGAATATAAAAGGAGACAAGGGGAAAGGATAGGAGAGTCATTCTGCAGTTTTGAGGCATGAAATACGATGATTATAGCTCCTATGATCTGACCATCCTACTTTAAAAAAAAAAAAAAGCCAGAGTTTGAAGATAAAACAGACCTATGAATTGTTTATTCCCTAAAAGCCAGGCAGCAGATTTACCCAGGTAAAGGACTTTCTGAGGGTGAAAAATTAAAAGCATCTATGGGTGCAAAGCCAGAGCATACACCAAAATCCTAGGCTTTAAGGAAGAACAATTTGCAGGTGAGGAAGGATTGTCAGGTCCCAAACCAAGAACAACATGTGGTCATTCTTCTGAGCTTAGTTCTTTCTTGTTTCACATCTATAGTATAGACAAAATCCTTTTAGACCAGAGGTCTTCAAACTTGGTAGCTTTAAGACTTGTGGACTTCAATTCCCAGAATTCTCCAGCCAGCATAGCTGGAGAATTCTGGAAGTTGAAGTCCACAAGTCTTAAAGCTGCCAAGTTTGGAGACCTCTGTTCTAGACTGTAGACCGGGGTGAAATGCTCCCGGTTCGGACTGGCTCCGGCGAGTAGGTAGCGATGGCAGCAGGCAGTTCGGAGAACCGGTAGCAAAAATCCCTGCCCCGCCCCCCATGCCCAGCTGAGCCGCGCGATCATCAGAGCCTTTTTTTTCTTTTAAATGGCTCTGACCAGCCAAGCTCTGATGATCCCAGCTGAGTTGCCTGCTAATCAGGCAACTCAGCTTGGATCGCCAGAGCCATGTAAAAGAAAAAAACTTTTTTTCTTTTAAATGGCTCTGACGATCCCTCCCCCTCCCCCCCTCAGCTTGCTTACCTTAGCTGCTGGTCACAATGCCTTGCTGTAATCCCTGCAATCGATTGCATCAGCAAGCAACTGAATCTCCCTGCCTGCAATCAAGCAGGCAGGGGGTTGTGGACTTCAACTCCCAGAATTCCTCAGCCAGCAAAGCAAAGCTGGCTGAGGAATTCTGGGAGTTGAAGTCTACAAGTCTTAAAGTTGCCAAGGTTGGAGACCCCTGTTCTATTGGGTAAGTTTTTTTCCCCTTTGGGAGCTTTAAAAAATTAGTTAATTGGGGTTTTTTTTAGTTGTTCTTTTTTTAGACCTAGCCATTTAAAGTTTAGGAAGCTTTAAATTTAGCTGCTTTTATATAAAAATAAAAATAAATAAAAGTAAAATAATATTTGTGCAGCTTTCTGAGATTTAGCATGTTTCACTCTAACTACACAAACACACAAAATCTCACAAAGCTGTATGTGGAATTTTGTGTATGTAAAGTGTGAAAGTTGTTTTTTTGGGCTTTTTGTGGCTGTGTGAGGTTCCTGCTTGTTGCAGGGGCCATTTTGGGTCTAGCACAGCTGCTTTTATATTGTGGGTGAGCCAGTTGTGTTGTGTTGTGTTTTGTAGGTTAAAAAAGGGCAAAGAGGTGACATTGACTTGGCCACGCCCAACTGATCAACAAGCCATGCCCTCCCAGTCGCCTTACCACCAAGCAACGCCCACTAATTAAGCCACGCCCACAGAACCGGTAGCAAAAAAATTTAGATTTCACCCCTGCTGTGGACTCTACCTTCTTCATCTACAATATACTCTGTGGACTATTTGGGAGCAACTGTCTCCATCCTCTTCTCCCACACATAATATCTGAATTGAATTTCCTCTTACTTCTCTGGAATGCATCCCCTCCCTCGGGTGAAATTTAAAATTTGTCCCTACCGGTTCTGTGGGCGTGGCTTGGTGGGCGTGGCAGGGGAAGGATATTGCAAAATCTCCATTCCCACCCCATTCTGGGACCAGCCAGAGGTGGTATTTGCCAGTTCTCCCAACTACTCAAAATTTCCGCTACCGGTTCCCCAGAACCTGTCAGAACCTGCTGGATTTCACCCCTGCCCTCCTTCCTAGACATACATCCAGTGATGGGATTCAAATAATTTAACAATCGGTTTTCTGCCCTAATGACCAGCTAGGTGGTCATGTGACTGGGTGGGTGTGGCCAACTTGATTGGTTTTACCCTTAGGAAATTTCTCCTTAGTTCAACTCACAATAAAATAGCACAATAAAATAGCAGTGTTCCAATATTTAGAATAGAATAACAGAGTTGGAAGGGACCTTGAAGGTCTTCTAGTCCAACCCCCTGCTTAGGCAGGAAACCCTATACCATTTTAGACAAATGGTTATCCAATCTCTTCTTAAAAACTTCCAATGTTGGAGCATTTACAACTTTTGGAGACAAATTGTTCCACTGATTAATTGTTCTGTCAGGAAATTTGAGGGGCTCCTACAAAAATGAGGGGGTCAATCTATTTTCCAAAGCACCAAAAGGCATGACAAGAAACAATGGATGGAAACCAACAAAAGAGAGAAGCAACCTAGGACTAAGAAGAAATTTTCTAAGGGGAGACCAATCAACCAATGGAATAGTTTGCCTTCAGAAGCTGTGGGTGCTCTATCACACACAAGCAACACAGTTACAAGATAATTTGAAATCTTTACAGTCTAATACTGTAAGCTAACTCTTAAATGCTGATAATGCAGGATCAAAATACATAAACATAGAAACAGCATTGCAGCCCTATTCCAAATTAATAAAATCAATTCTGCTAATTAGAACGTGTATTTAAAAAGACACAAGAACTCTGACAAGAAACTCTTGCTCTGTATTAACATTTTTAAAACTCCTTCCCTGGCCTAATCCTGCCAAGAACAAGGAGAGATTCAACCTGGAAATAAGGAGAATTTTTTTGACAGTGAGAACAATCAACCAATGGAACAGCTTGCCTTCAGAAGTTGTGGGAGCTTCATCACTGGAGGCTTTCAAGAAGAGACTGGACTGCCATTTGTCAGAAATGGTGTAGGGTCTCCTGCTCGGGTTGGGGACTGGACTAGGTCACCTACTAGTTCCCTTCCAACTCTGTTAAGCTGTATGATCTGTAAGTGTTTATTGTTTCTGTGTTGACTGCATTCATGCTGTTTTGTTATCGCAACTAAGTATTCGCCTGTTAAATGGTTCTTGGCTGTCTGCCTGGAGCTATTAACTGAAGGGAGAGAGAAGAAGAAAAAAACCCTTCTCTTTCACTTTATTACCCTCCCCCCCACCCCCAGTTTTAAAGGGGCTAGAATTTTTCTGCTGAGGAAATGGCTATGTGGTTATTTTTTCTTTTTCTTTTCCCTTCCTTTGGTTAATTACAAACTAGCAGGAACATCTCAGGTGTGTGTAAGCTACTGGATTCGTTAGGCAGGCAGGCATTAATTGCTTGTATAACAAGATTTCAAACAACACAGAATCAGAGCCTGATTCACAAATCCTGCTCCAACATTAATCTGCTGAAAAAAAGGACACAGTGGGGACCCTTTAATGGCTAGCAGCCCAGAAGGACTATTTGGGAATACAGGTAGTTCTCGACTTACAACCACAATTGAGCCCAAAATTTATGCTGTTAAATAAGACAGTTAAGTGAGTTTTGCCCCATTTTACAACTTTTCTTGCCACAGTTGTTAAGTTAGTAACACAATTGTAAAGTGAATCTGGTTTCTCCACTGTCATACATATAAGCCCATTGCCAAGAGTCTGAATTGTGATCACATGATCATGGTCGTAGGAGTGAACAACAGTCATAACTCACTGTTTTAGTCCTTTTTTTTCAAAGAATGGTTGTAAGTTCTATTCTATTCTATTCTATTCTATTCTATTCTACTCTACTCTACTCTACTCTACTCTACTCTACTCTACTCTACTCTACTCTACTCTATGTCAATTTGCAAAGTTTTCAAGTTGCCATGAGCAGGAGGGAGGGAGAACTGAAGTGAATTGAAGTGGGCATCTTTCGGAAACTTGACACTCTACTCTACTCTACTCTACTCTACTCTACTCTACTCTACTCTACTCTACTCTACTCTATTCTAGACTATTCAAGACTATGGGCAATAGAGGTTGGAATATCATCAGGTTGTGCTTTGGACTTGGATGAGCCAACCTACGCTCAAAAAGAGTTTGTACTACAGTGTTTGATTTTTGGACTGAAGTCTCTATTATAAATTAAGGTTACCAAACACTGACATGTTCCAAACACTGACATGTTGATTGGCTTAGTGTTATGAAAGGATGAAATATGTAAAGAAAACTGTAGTGTATCATAGTCATGTGATCTTTAACTGTAACTGGGTTTTGTAAGATACCTTCTTTCCTCAACAGAATAACTTGTGTCATTATTTATATAGATCTGAGTCTGTTGCATATCCCTGAAATGGTATATTGAGACCTATAAGATTAAAACAATTTAATAAATAGAATTGTAATCAAGAAATACCATCTAATAATAGGAGGCATCTGATATATGTTATAGGCAGTGTCATAAAGCTACTTTTAATTTATTTTACAACTAATAAATTAATGAAATTAAAATTTGTCATGTTTGTTTTCAAAACAAAAAGAAAAAGACCCAATACACAAAGATTGTATGGAATATTGTTTTATTTTTCCATTTTTAAATCTATATTTTATGAAAGTTGTATGTTTTCAGAGGGTTTTTTTTTTTAAGACTGAGTTTTCTGTTATTTTATTAACTGTAAATTTCTTGATAGTAATTTTGGAATAAGTCATTAATCTGTTAAATATTTAAAAATCACTGAGAAGCATTTTTTTAAATTAAAATAATTTTGTGTGTTTGAAGTCTATATTTTCCACCTAGTATTCCCCCTCTTCAATTAATTCCAGAGAATCAGTAATTGAACAAAACTCCCATGCCCCTGCTCTACAGTAAGCCTATTTTAGGTGGCCATTACATATAGCCAAAATTTTAAAAGTATATCACTTAAGATGAGCAAAAGACATACTATCTAAATTCATTATTTGCAAAGGATTTTGGAATTAATCTGAAAATGACATGTGATGTCAGGACTATAACTTGCCATCCCCCATTTACACATTGAATATCTGAACAGGCCTCTATAGATAAGACAGATAGACATAGTTTAAATGCCATTTTACATTGAGAGCAGATTATTTCTGGAAACAGCTCTGTCAATGGACAATGACATTTTATCTATAGCCTTTTTCAAGCATTTAGACAAATGCAGTGGTGGGATTCAAACATTTTTACTACCGGTTCTATGGGCATGGCATTGCTTGGTGGGTGGCAGGGCATTGCTTGGTGGGGTGGCAGGGGAAGGATACTGTAAAATCTCCATTCCAACCCCACTCCAGGGGAAGGTTACTGCAAAATCTCCATTTCGTCCCGATCAGCTGGGACTCAGGAGGCAGAGAATAGATGGGGGCAGGGGCAGTCAGAGGTGGTATTTACCGATTCTCCGAACTACTCAAAATTTCCACTACCAGTTCTCTAGAACTGGTCAGAACCTGCTGAATACCACCTCTGGATGAATGGTTGGAAGACATCAGATAGGATTGGAAATAGAGACATGTCTTACCTCTACAAGTTCAGGTCATTCTTTCAAAGAAAGCTCCACTCACATGAGATTGAAATAAAGTGCAACTTTTATTCTGATCCTGGATTCTAATAAAGCAGACTTGATGATCAATTCATGAAAGTAAATCTTTTTACATGAATTGAGTGGTACAAACCACTCAATGAATGTGTGGAGTTGGAAAGCAAAAGGGACAGATTTTGTAAGTGCTCCCCTTAGTTTGAATGCTGCATATATTCAGTTGAATGTCTGAATCTGGTTTCATCTCTGTCTATTGTATACAATATCTAAGGCATCCTGGAACTGTAATCTGTATATGAGAGGTTGGTGAAATGTGTTGATCAGGCATTTAAAACAAAAAGATGATACAAAGTTAGTGTTATAAGGAGCCTTATGAGAAACACACATATAATTTCTACGATCCTAATCTTACAAAGACCTGGCACTTGTGGCAAATTATAAGGCTATAGTAAGGACTGATTGACAATAGTGTAAGATGTGTCTTAAATTTTCTCTATGTTTTAGCTTCAATTTTAAATTACAATTAGTTTTAAATTTGCTTTGTTATAAATTTTAAAAATTACCTTTACTATAATTATCTATATTTTTAATCCAATTTGGGAATTTTTTTATAGACAAGCATCAACTGGATAAAGCAACAATTAGATTTAATTTTGTCTTGGAGATCTTTCTGAGGCAAATAATAGGTATACAATTGTTCTTGAAAACTAGTTCTTGTGATAAAAAGGTAAGAAAATCTCTGCCCAAACCATTTCTGCTGTTATTGACAAAGACGGAGGGAGGGAGAGAGGGAGGGAGGAAGAACAGTAGAAATAAACAATTTCTCAATCCTCTTAATTCACCTATAAAAAAATTAAATCATTCTTTCAAGTATATGAAATTTGGCCAGCTGTTTTATTTTTAATCTGTGTTTCTACTTAACATGTTTTAATTCAAGCTTTAAAAATTAACATTTAAAAGTGTTTGCTGTCAGGGAAAGCATTGCAACTGCATTTTCATAACATTTGAACAGATTAAGGGATAAAGTGTACTGAAGACAATGAAAGCACCTTATAAAATGAGCATTTCACATAGACATATTGGAGATTGCAATTAAGCTCTGCTAACAAATCTTAATTCATTTGCATGGCCACAATCTAATCCTCATGAAACTTTATGGTAGAAAAGTAGCATGCTTTTGCTCTTGAGAAATATTCCCTTGCTAGAAAAGACTGGGCCTCTATGGCAAAGCCTGACACTTCATGGAAAAGGATGGATCATACAAGCAAAGCATATTCTTGTTTAGATAAAAACCAGACTATATGCTGGTAAATCAACATTCTGAAGCAAGTCTGTTTGAAAATACTTGCATCTGCTTTTTCTTCAGAGACACATTAGAGAATGGAATTGAGTTATGCTAATGAATCTGTATTTGTTAGGAAGGATCACATCTGATCCCTAAAAAACACCAATAGAGATTCATCAGCTACAATTTATTAAACTGAAAAAAGCAAAGCAATACAAAAATGTAAGTCAATACATGAAAGCCTCAACTAAGTTCAAAGCCAACACATAAACCATCAGACTACACAACTTGAGACAAACCTCAACAAATGCAATCCATTTTCTAATATTTTGTATCTTGCTATTCTACCAGTTTGGGATTTATAGGCAAACAGTACAAGAGGACACCTTCTAAAAGTCCACCATGCATAGTCAGTGAGATTGTGCTTGATGGGCCGCTAGTTTTCAGGGTGAATATAAAATTTCTAACAAACAACTATGAACATTTGCATGCCACAACTGAAAAACTGTTCAAGTGATTACATGGACTGAGCTTGGATAAGAGAATCATATGACTTCACATATTAATTTTATACTGATTAATAAGGTCTAAATAAATAATTAAAATGGTTTACACTTCACTTCAATATACATTCCCCCATACTAAAGGGATTAGCTACCAGTTTCGGGGGTGGGGTGGGTTTGACGTACAACAAGCTTATTAAAGAGGATTTATTATGAGCAATAAGTTACAAGATTCCTTCCAGTTCTGTGGCTTTGACATAATATGATAAAAGAATATTCCTTTTCCTATTTCAATCCTTGGGCAAGTTTCACTAGTGTATTGATCTACTGGAAAACTCTCGTGGACTTGAGGGAGGCTGTCCATTCCACCATGCTGAATTTTCTGACATGTTGTAGGAGAAGAGTAGGCACAGCTGGAGGATGGGGTTATCATCAGTGTACCATCAGTCCTTGTGTTGGCCCTTATCTAATGCCAATTTAGTGCTATTAGTTGACTAGATTCTTATGTTTAGACTTGAATAAATCTGCCATGAAGCAACCTAAGAAATGGTCCTGATTCTTTGCACCTGATAAATCCAAGCAGAGATCCCAACCATGACTTTTTGAGTTCATCATCTTAAAACAACAGATAAGACAATATCTGTTTTCATCTTCAAAAAAAAAAAAGATCATTTTCTTCCTTTAATTTGCATTATACCTATAAAACTACCCTATGGGAATATAATCTACATCTAATTTAATCTACAATGGCAAAAAAAGGAGAAAATGCATTTATTTATTTATTTTTAATTTTTTTGCCAAAGTGGACACGATTTAAAAATTAGAGATTGTTCCAAGGTCATTAAAAAGGAATGCATAAGAATTGAGTTCTCTGCAGTTCGGTGAATGTTTGTTTGTGTGTCTGTGTGCTTTCAAGTCAGTGTTGACTCCTGAAAATGCCTGGACAAGTTTGCAGTTTTCTTAGAAACAATTCTGGAAATGGCTTCCCATAGCCTAATCTTTGGCTTGAATAGCAATAGCAATAGTAGTTAGGTTTATATACTGCCCTATTACTGCTTTTACTCTCTGAGTGGTTTACAGAGTCAGAATATTGCCCCTAATAATCTGGCTCCTCATTTTACTGACCTCAGAAGAATGGAAGGCTGAGTCAATCTTGAGCCTTTCAGGATCAAACTCCAGGCTCTGGGCAGAGTTTGCCTGCAGTACTGCATTTAACCACTTTGCCACCAGGGTGCTGAAGTCACCCATTTGGCTTCTAAATAAGATCAGAATTCATAGTAGCCTGGTTTCTAGATCAGTGCCTTTTCACCACTGATATTAAACTGACTCTCTCCAAGTTACTGAAAGAGAGAATTTAGGCATATTTTTGTACAGCTGATAAAGAAAATGTCGAATTAATTCTAATATTCATTGGCCACAATGTCTCAAATAGACCAGTTTAAATATTACATTTTGACAATGGTACATGTTAAAACATTTAAAAAAACAAATAAACAGGATTTCTAATCACAAGCCAAAAAAAACTGTCACCTTTTCATTTTACAGGATTTTAACAGGTGGAATAAGTAGACAAGAATAATTTCCACAGTGGTAATTCATATTGCCATACATCCATTGCTGTGCAGTTACCAGCACTAATAAGGATATGTTTCATATTGCGACAGTGACTGCTAGTGACACAAAACAGTAAGGTGGATTTGGAATTTCTGTCATTTCTTACCAGTGATAACTATCAATTAGAGGTTATTACATCCTTTTCACCAAAACTGAGCTTTTTGAATAGGTACTACTAGAAATTCAATGAATAAAGCAATAGTCACTATTAGATATAATTTGGATTAGTGAATTTATTTATTTTTTAAAGATGCCTGAAAATTGGTTTTTATACTACTAAGAGAAGTTCATCTCTAGGTCCTTGACTGCTGTAATCAGAAGGAATAAGAAGTAAATTGTACCAAGAGATTCCTTCTTTAAATATCATACATTCTGTGACTATAATGGGACTGCATCAGTGTAAAATGGTCGCCATTCATAATCTCTGTGGATTAGAGGAAATCAGGAAATGAATATCCACCTTCACTGTTTCTTGGATCTTTCTATTTTCTTCCCTCTGTGGAACTGCCCTCATTTGCAGTGGATGAAACCCTTCCATTAGTTCAAAATTGCTGGAACACAACCAGAACATCCAGTATACTGTGGCTGTGCACAGCTGGCGCCAAAGAGCCTTTAACTACCTAATTTACATGATCAGTTGTGGTTTAAACATATACTCACTGGTGACTGGGCAAATGTTATGCGGAAGGTTTTATAAAATGAGATAAAAATCAACCTTGCTCTCATAGTCAAAGACTTCCACAATATCAGACATGTCCATAAATAAGAAACAATAAGAAATATGTTCTACTGAGCCATCATTTCCGGCGTAAACTTATTTTTTTTCACATTTGAGCAGTTCCATCACATGGAAGAGAAAGTTCATATAAACTCAGGCAGCATAGAAACCATGTATGTATTTCCATGAAGCAGTATGTTATACACATATAAAGATTTTTCCTACCATTGTAAAGCCCATAAAAAGGATAAAAAGACTCTGTTTATTGGGTGTCCTTTGTGTACCATTAAGCACATTAAGCTTTGGATCACGCTCAATATGTGTACATAAACCACATGTACCCTCCTATAAACTAGCTGGAAGAAATCCATTTCTGAAGATTTTTTCCTTCAATAGCTACCAGCTGCCCTGCTCAAGGAAGCTAATGTAAAAGCTTTGTTGCACACACATGTACTAATACTATATATACACATATCAACACCCATCATGTTGAGTTGGGAAGCCAAGCCAACTTGCATACTAATGTTTTTTCTCCAACTACATTAAAATTTAACACACAACTAGATCTGTTCAACCAATTTAGCTGGACAATATAGCTCTGAAAAACAAGATCATATCCTATGCCTACTCTGTTCACATTGGGGTGAAAATACTCCTGATAAGTGGAAATTAAACTGCCCTGAAACTCTGAGATTTCTTGCAAAATCATTATCACTAATATGAGTGCTGACAATTTGCATACTAGGGTCACCTCTGATATTAACGGTATTGCTTCCTGAGCACGTCCCTCACTTCAAAGCCCTCTTTTTTTTTAATTTCTAGAGGAACTTTGAAGCCCATAGAACACACACACAATGCACATGCAGTAAAGTCCACAACTGATAGCTTTGTGCATTTTTCTCAATTTCCATGAGGTCTGAGAATTTGTGGGGCAGGGTTTTTGATGATCTTACCCTGATTTATCTTTGACAGTATCTCCTTATGCATTTGGGAATAGATCATTAGATGATTTCTGTAAAAAAAAAACAACCTAAAATATTTCTTTGATGTTCAGCATAAACAAAACGATGTAAGGAAGATGAATAGTTTTAAAAAAGGAGAAACATCAACCGATTATTCCATCAGAAGTAAAATCATTTAAGAGAACAACCCACCTTTAATGATTCCCTTTTCTTGCAAAGTTTTCAGAGAAGGTCTTCGAGTGATAAACTTCTTTAATCTGCTCTTAACTTGGCTTCTGTCATTTGTATCGGACTTGCTGTAGTTCAGCCTGAAAACTGAAGAAATACCAAATAAACATTGTAAATGATGTTATTATTTTTTAAAAAACAGAAAGCTTTGCTAGAAATCTGTAGAACATTTGCCTATGTCTTCATTCAATACTCTCTGTGTGGTATCATCTAATTAATATGATTATAAATAAACATTGTGAGCTGAGAATTCTATCAGCAATGGTTCATATTATTGGACAGCCACCAATATATGTGTAAATTTTGAATTCATCCTCAAAGTTCATAACTCTGGCACGCTCAGTCTTCCATTTAAAATTAAAATGTGCTGTTCATCATTTCCTAGACAACTGAAACAGTGGACTGACAGTGTTGCAATTTTGGGAGAGACCTGAGGTTATTTACCAAGAATGGGGGGCACATAACTAAGAATGAGCCAAGAATGAGGGACACATAACTAAGGCAGAATGTCAGCAGATAGCCCAAATCTGCAAAGATGAAATCAGGAAAGCAAGGGCTCAGAATGAACAAAGAAGTACAACAAAAGTCAAAGATAATAATAATAAAAAAAATCTTTCAACTTATAAATAACAAGAAAAAAGTCAAGGAAACAGTCAATCCACTAAAGAGAGAAGAGGGCAAGGAAGTAACAGGCAGTAGAAAGAAAGGAGAGCTGTTTAACTCATTCTTTGCATCAGTTTTCATGAGAAAACAAACTATACCCCAACCTACCAAACACATAACTGTAAAAGACAGAGTAGAAAGAAAATTAAAATAAGCAAGAAAATGGTTGTCTGATCTTGATGAATATAAATCATTAAGACCTGATGGATTACATCCCAGAGTTCTGAAGGAGCTGGCAAATGTTATCTCAGAACCATTGTTCCATATCTTTAAAAAATCCTGGAGCACCGGGGAACTACCAGAGGTTTGGAAAAGAGCTGACCTAGGGAACTACTGGCTTACAAATTGTACTTAATGAGTAGTCCCTAATGGTACTGTATGTATATGGAAGGAAGGAAGCAGTGGGGTTCCACAAGGTTCCACTCTTCAATATCTTCATAAATGACTTAGATGAGGGAATAAAAGGGAAACTCCTCAGATTTTCAGATGACACTAAACTGCAGGAATAGCCAATATGCCAGAAGACAAGCTCAGGTTCCAAAAATATCTTGACAGACTTAAACAATGGGCCTATCCAACAAAATGAAATTTAATGCGGAGGAAAGCAAGGGTTTACACCTAGGCAGGAAAAATCAAAGGTACAAATACAGATTAGGTGAAACCTGGCTCAAAAACAGTAACTATGAGACGGGCTTTGGAGTCCTAGTGGACAATCACTTCAACATGAGCCAGCAGTGTGTGGTAGCAGCCAAAAAAACTAATACAGTCCTTGGTTGTATAAACAGAGGCATAAAATTAAAATCACATGAAGTATTAGTACCACTTTATAAATCCTTAGTAAGACCACACCTAGAATACTGCATCCAGTTTTGGTCCCCACATTACAAAAAAGGATGTTGAGACTTTGGAAAAAGCACAAAGAAGAGCAACTAAGATGATTAAGGGCTTGGAGACAAAAACATATGAAGAACAGTTGCAGAAATTGGGTAGGGTCAGTCTAGTGAAAAGAAGGACTAGGGGTGACATGATAGCAGTATTCCAGTATTTGAAAGGTTGCCACAAAGAAGAGTGGGTCAACTTATTTTTCAAAGCACCAGAAAGGAAGGCAAGAAGCAATGGATGGAAACTAATGAAGGAGAGAAGCAACCTGGAATTAAGGAGAAACTTCCTGAGGACAATGAACCAGTGGAACAGCTTGCCTTCAGACGTTGTAAGTGCTTCATCACTGGAGGTTTTAAAGAAGAGATTGGACAACCACCTATCTGAAATGGTATAGGGTCTTCTGCTTGAGCAGGGGCTTGGACTAGAAGTCCTCCAAGATCCCTTCCGACTCTATTCTGATTGAAGAAATAGATTATTCATTGTACAAATGATGGCTAGGTAAAACAAATATTTCTTAACGAAGAGAAACACTTTCAATTCTAAATTATAAAATAAGAGTTGATGTGCATACATGTGTTGCCCATAAACAAGTCCCATCTTTTTATATAAAATAAAATATGACAGACAGACAGACAGACAGACAGACAGACAGACAGACAGACAGACAGAAAGACAGAAAGACAGATTTGGGTATGGTGAGTTTAATGAAAAGAAGGACTATGTTGACATGATAGCAGTGTTGCAATATCTAAGGGGCTGCCACAAATAAGTGTGGGTCATCCTTTTCTCCAAACACCTAAAAGCAGAACAAGAAGCAATGGATGGAAACTAATCAAGGAGAGAAGCAACCTAGAATTAAGGAGGAATTTTCTGACAGTTGAAAAATTAATCAATGGAACGTCTTGCCTCCAGAAGTTGTGGGTGCTCCAAAATTGGGGTTTTTTAAAGAAGAGAGTGGACAGTCAAGTGTCTGAAATGGTATAGGATTTCCTGCTTGAGCAGGAGGTTGGACTAGAAGACCTCCAATGTCTCTCCCAACTCTGTTATTCTGTCAATATTATTTTTTCATATACATATTAATGAACATTTAAACTGATAATATTTAGTTCTTTGACAAAAAGAGTAAAAGTAGGAAAGGAACATTATGAAGCTACCATATCCAAGATGCTTAAGAGAAATCATAGCCTTAAACTAGCAAAAAAAGGAATGTAAAAACTCTTTTCTACACTAGATATTTATACTAAAAAGAGAAAAGGTAGAATTGGCATATCTAATAATCAAATTTTTATGAATCCAAGAAGCATAATCTTATTCAGAGTCCTCTAAAGTTTTCCATAAACGTTTGTTAACCACTCTTGATTGCATTCAAGAGTAAAAACTCTGTTACCTTTATGCTTTGGGTAGTGATGATGCTAGTAGAAATAACACAAGATGTTTAGAATAACTAATACGTTTAGAAACAAAACTTGCAACATATTACACATCTTATTTAAAAAGAAAAGAAAGTGTATTTTTTGAGAGAAGAAACACGGAACAGGATATTCAAATATGCCCATTCTTATAAATAGGGCAAATTCAAGAAGCCTATTTAGAAACATGAAAATTCAAAGGTACCCTGCTTATCTTATAACTTTGAAAGCAATAACCAAAATAACACACACACATACAAAAGTTTTTCACTTTCCTGCTCTCTAGGGATAAAAACGTGCCACATTTTTTCATTTTAAATAAATACAGTATAGCCAATTAAGGGAAACAACATTTAACTACATGCCTATGATAATCGCAGCATATTTTGCTTCTGATTTCACTGCTGATTTGAACAGAGGGCTAGTCCATTTTCCCACAGCACTGGACTGACCCCACGCATATTTCTGCATGTTAGTAATCACAAAGGACATATAAAAGGACACTTTTTACTGGAACACTCACAGCATGGGACAATAATCCATTACGTAGGAAAAAATAAATAAAAATTCACATTTTTAATGATAGCATTCTTAGGATGATTTATCATAGAATACAGAGGTTAGTGTCCTGTGAATGGCTGGCTCTTTTGTTCATGAGTTCTATTTTAAAACCTCTGGGTTCAAATGGGAACAACTCTTGGCAGTAACATGCAAAAATTCCAAGGAACTCAGCTGTATGGCATAAAGTGAAACAGATCAACATTACTTGACCTAGCTACAAACTTGACGGGATAAGGGTATTATATAGAATTATTTCTTCAGTGTTTAATGGCCATGTTCTCTTTGGACCTACTTATCTAGTTGCACATATTCATATCTAAATAAAGCACGTTAAGATGAATTTCAAAGCATTTAACTTTGGTTGGGCAGAGCCTACCTCATAATTCTCCTGAACAGCCAGTTGTACTGTTTGACATCTACTGATTAGTTTTAGTTTAACAAGATTCCATATAATAGGATAACCACAATATAAAGATTCACCAAGTATTTCAGTATGGAGTTTCTCCATCTACATCAGGGGTGTCAAGCTCACGTCATCATGGTGTCATCACGTGACATATTGAGACATATTTGCTAAATCAGGCATGGATGTGGCCAGCGTGTGACGCATCTGGCCCACGGGCCGTGAGTTTAACAGCCCTGATCTACATCCTTCCCACTCATGGGTGTGACATGAAGATCATCTGTACCTTAAATTGAATAATAGCTTTGCATCTAATGCCAAGTTCCATAAATATCCAATTATTATTAATTTGAGATTATTAATTTGGACAGATCTCACACTTTTTTAAAGAAAGGAAATAGCCTATTCATATTGGAGTGGGTAGTACTGAAGGTTGTATCTGCTTTACTGAATACGCCACACAGGTAGTCCTTAGCTTATAACCTTTCTTTTAGTGACTATTTGAAGTTATAACCACACTGAGAAAAGTGACTTTGCAGCATCTCTGTGGTCACAGGATTAAAATTCAGATGCTTGGCAACTGGTGTGTATTTATACTGGTTGCAATATCCTGCAATGTTTTAAAAAAAATACCTTTTGCAACCTTCTGACAAGCAAAGTCAATGGGGAAGCCAGATTTACTTAACATTCATGTTACTAACTTATCAACTGAACTGATTCACTTAACAACTGTGTGGCAAGTAAGGTCATAAAATTCACTTAACAATGGTCTTATTTAGCAATGAAAATTTTGGGCTCACTTGTGGTCATAAGTCAAGGATTGCCTGTAGTATAATTTTAGTTATGGCCTGTTTCACATTTTAGCCAAATGTATAACTAGTTTTGAAGTCAACCCTGAAACATCATATTCTGACTTCAAAATAGCAGTTCTTTCTGACATAGGAACCAGTTTGATCCTACTGGTCATTATTTTTTGGCCTCAAAACAAAGATCAAAATAATCCATGTTGAAATCAGCTTCTAGTAAGCTTCTAGTAAGAACAGCCCATATTTACATTAGAACACTAACAGTAATATCAGAATGAATATTGGAACATTTTTGAAAACATTAGAACAGGATGCTAATGGGGTTAGAGTATTATGATGCATGATATGGATTTATCAGCTATGCATTCCAGCATTCGGCAAAATCTAGCAAAATTCTGTATGGCAATCTGCAGAGATATAAATACAAAAGTGGGCTTTTGTATTTCTTACATTTTGTAATATCTTACAAAATTAGTGAATTTGGCCCTAGACAATTCTAAGAAAGCTTATTATGATGTATATACACAATTTTTGAACACTATTACCACCATCTCAGAAAAGCCATCTCAGAAATTAACTTTTTCTAGATGCTTCTATAGAACTTACAGTACAACAAAGCATAGCTAGATGTTTCTACCACAATTGGCCCACAAAGATATATTCATTTCTTCTAAGGCAGGAGTGTCAAGCTCAAGACCCACGGGCCATTTCTGGCCCACGGGGTGCTTAGATCTGGCCCTTATGGCTTCCCTGGAAACAGTGAAGGATCGGCCTGTGGTGCCTCTGCCAGTGAAAATGGAGCGCAGGGAGGCCATGCATGGCCCACCCGGACTCCGTTTTTGGCAGTGACCACCTCCTGCAGCCCTCTGTCAGTGAAAACAGAGCCAGTGACACTGAGATGGCCACACCCACCCTGGCCATGCTCCCCAGCTCCCCCCACCCCAGGTCAAACACAACCCTGATGTGGCCTTCAATGGAATCAAGTTTGACACCCTTGTTCTAAGAATCTTATTAAACTAGTTACCCAGCAAGGCAGGTAGAGAATGGGATAGAGATCCACACTTCTCCTCAAAATGTTTTGCACACCTCTAACTGTGTTTCTCTGTAATCTAAATCACAGCAATTTGTTACAGGGTAATACTGCACAAGTTGTGTTGCCTGTAATTCCATAACATAAAACTTTTTAAAAAGCAAGCTTGATAGGATGAAGCAAATGAACAATCTAATCTTGTTAATGAACTGTGATATTAGCATGAAATCCAAAACTACTGGTGAACTCTTGAGTGTTTCAAGACAGCTTTCATTTGGAATGGGTTTGGATGGGTGATTATAACAAGTATGTAAATATCTGCATAAAAACGTTCTGACCATATTGGTCTATTAAAGGTACAGTAATATTTCGCTTCACTTTGAGAAGTCTGATCGAAGAGAATTGGTATTGGATCCAAATATAAAATACTGATGATGCTGGTCTGTCACTTTTTAAAAAAGATTTTGTAGCAGAATTCAGGCAGGAATAATGGTCAGAGGCAATTGGGTCACAGTACAGTATTTCAATAGTAGAGAAAGTACGTCATTGTAGCATGGTTATATGTTTATTTCCCAAAGAACTCTCATTTCACAATTTACAAAACATTTATCCTAATCCAAGGGTTTACCATCTCTGATTAATTCCAACTTAATCTAGTGTTATCTCAGTGTTCTGGACATGTGTTGGAAGCACTGGATTTGAAGAACCATCCATTAATGACTTTCTGAACTGTGACAATGGATATTGACAGAGCTTGTCAAACTAAAGCATTATTGATTGTTTCACATCATGTGTATAGCAAAACCAATTTCTTTAAAGTGCCACTTTTCTAACTGAAATACATTACAGCAGCAAACTATCCCTTGATTAGGACACCCAGAATAGCATGTGCTACATGCTCCACCAAATATTTGCATCTCTATTGTAAGAAATATAGATGTTGCATTTAATTATATACATCACTTATTTAAAAGCACTTTCATATCCCCAGGAAGAGCTTAATTTAAAATACTTTTCGGCAACCTGATGTCCGCCAGATGTATTAAATGATACCACCGGTGATCCTTGGTCATAAATATGCCATTTGCTTTGCTCATTAGAAATGATTAAAGTTGTGATTGATAACTTTTTTGCAGGAAAGACAAAGATGCTCTTAAAGTTCATCTTGCTGTACTATTCCTAATGTACCATAGATATTCAAGAGGTTCAAGGTGTTGGTGATTACCTATAAAGCCCTACATGGCTTAGGCCCGGGGTATCTGGTGGATCACCTGCAGCCAGCAATAGCTCCCCATCGCCCGGTGCACTCACACAGAGAGGGTCTACTTGGGGTTCCGTCGGCCAAGCAATGTCAGCTGACGGCCCCTAGAGAGTGAGCCTTCTCTGTAGGCGCACCTACCCTCTGGAATCAGTTCCCCTTGGAGCTCCGGGTGGCCCCCGACCTTCGCTCTTTCCGCCGTGACCTTAAAACATGGTTGTTTTGCCAGGCTGGCCTGGACTGAAGAGGTTTTAATGGGAATTTTAGATTCTTTTATTGTTTGAATTTTAATTTGGACTTGTTGTTGCTTATTGCTGTGAGCCGCCCTGAGTCCTTGTGGAGAAAGGGCAGCATATAAGTCTGATAAATAAATAAATAAATAAATAAATAAATAAATAAATAAATAAATATTATACCAATTGATCAAAAAACATTTGTCTCTGTTTTACAATTACAACTAATCATGTAGATAACTTTCTTAAAATGCTGACTTTGTCAACACAATTCTGAAATTTTAAATCTGTTGTCATTAGTTTGCAAACAGAGGAACTCTGAAGCCACGCAATAGAAGGTAGCCTAACACACGATTTTTGACTTGTTCAATCTGTAAGAAAGTCCAAAATGTGTATGTACATTGGAAGGTAAGCTTTTCCTATGACTTGCAAAAGTTGTTTAATAAACAAATACATAATGAGGAAATAGGATGGACAAAACATGTATACAAAAAGTAAATGGAAATTTCATCAAAGTCTTCTGCTGAATTTGTGAATTTTGAGACTAAAGGGAAATTGAAGTCAGTAAACTGAGAAATTTTGCAGAAATAAACATAGCAGAAAAGTAACAGAATTGCTTATGCCTTTCTACTGTATGCACATGTACTGTATATGTGTATATTGAAGCTACATTGGCTGCCAATTTACTTCCAAGTCCAATTCAAGATTTATTTATTTTATTTTTATTTTATATTGGATTTCTATACCGCCCTTCTCCCTAAGGACTCAGGGCGGTGTACAGCCAGATTAAAAAACATGCAGAACAAATATTAAAAACAATTAAAAGATATATAAATTTGGCCCAATTAAAACTCATTTACCAATTAAAAACGTTTAAAACATTTAAAAACAGTTAAAAATTTCATCTTAAGCCAGCCCGGCTTGTTTAAATAAATGGGTTTTAAGGGCGCGACGGAAGGCACTGAGGTCTTGGATTCTCCTTATCTCTGGGGGGAGCTGATTCCAGAGGGTAGGTGCCCCCACAGAGAAGGCCCTCCCCCTGGGGGTCACCAGCCTGCATTGTTTGGCTGATGGCACCCCGAGGAGGCCCTCTCTGTGGGAGCGCACGGGTCGCTGGGAGGTCGTCGGTAGCAGCAGGCGGTCTCGCAGATAGCTAGGCCCTATGCCATGGAGCGCTTTAAAGGTGATAACCAACACCTTGAAGCGCACCCGGAAGACAACTGGGAGCCAGTGCAGCTCGCGCAGGAGCGGTGTTACATGGGAGCGCCATGCTGCTCCCGTCACTACCCGCGCTGCTGCGTTCTGGACCAGCTGGAGCCTCCGGGTGCTCCTCAAGGGGAGCCCCATGTAGAGAGCGTTGCAGTAGTCAAGGCGAGAGGTGACGAGGGCATGAGTGACTGTGCACAGGGAATCCCGATCAAGAAAGGGCCGCAACTGGCGAATCAGGCGAACCTGACAAAAGGTCCCCCTGGTTACAGCCGTCAGATGTTCCTCCAAGGACAGCTGCATATCCAGGAGGACTCCCAGATTGCGAGCCCTCTCTGTGGGGGCCAATGACTCGCCCCCAATAGTCAGTGATGGAGTCAACTGACTATATCGGGATGCCGGGAGCCACAGCCACTCAGTCTTGGAAGGGTTGAGCTTGAGCCTGTTCCTCCCCATCCAGACCCGTACAGCCTCCAGGCACTGGGACATCACTTCAAGGGCATCGTTGGGGTGGCCTGGGGTGGAGATGTACAGCTGGGTGTCATCAGCGTACTGGTGGTATCTCACCCCAAAGCCACGGATGATCTCACCCAGCGGCTTCACATAAATGTTGAACAGAAGGGGCGAGAGGACCGATCCCTGCGGCACTCCACAAATGAGAGGCCTCGAGGTCGACCTCTGCCCCCCTGCCAACACAAACTGCGACCGGTCGGAGAGAAAGGAGGAGAACCACCGCAACACGGTGCCTCCCACCCCCAACTCTTCCAGCCGGTGCAGCATGATACCATGGTCGATGGTATCAAAAGCCGCTGAGAGGTCTAACAGGACCAGAACAGAGGAACAACCCCTGTCCCGAGCCCTCCAGAGATCATCAACCAACGCGACCAATGCCGTTTCTGTGCTGTGCCCAGACCTGAAACCTGACTGGAACGGATCTAGATAAGATGTTTCCTCCAGGAATTGCGGAAACTGTCGTGCGACCACACTCTCAACAACCTTCGCCATAAAGCGAAGGTTGGAGACAGGACGATAGTTGGCCAATATTGCCGGATCCAGGGACGGCTTCTTGAGGAGAGGCCTCACCACCGCCTCTTTCAAGGCGGTGGGGAAGTAACCCTCACTCAACGAAGCGTTGATAACACCCTGGAGCCAGCCTCGTGTAACCTCCCGGGAAGCCAGTACCAACCAGGAGGGACACGGGTCCAGTAAACATGTGGCCGCACTAAGTCTCCCCAAAATCCTGTCCACATCATCAGGAGTCACAGCATCAAACTCCTCCCAGATAACATTCTCAAGACTATTCCTTGTCACCCTGCCCTGATCTACCCAGTCAGAGTCCAAATCCCCCCGGATCTGGGCGATTTTGTCATACAGGTATTGTCCGAAATCCTCCGCCCTGCCTTCTAAGGGATCCTCCCGCACTCCTGGATGGAGCAGGGCGCGGGTCACCCTAAACAGGGCAGCCGGACGATTCCCTGATGACGCAATAGAGGCGGAAAAGTAGTTAGACTTTGCCGTCTCTATCGCCACTAGGTAGGCCTTAATATGCGACCTTACCAGTGTTCGATCAGATTCAGCGAGACTGGCCCTCCAACCGCTCTCCAGGCGTCTTTTCCGGCGCTTCATTTCCCTCAGCTCCTCAGTAAACCAAGGAGCCGCACGGGATCGGCATCGGGTCAGAGGCCGCAAAGGCACAACTCGGTCCAAGGCCCCACCAGCCGCCCGATCCCAGGCGGCTACCAGGTCCTCGGCCGAGTCATGTGCTAGATCCTCAGGAAATGGCCCAAGCTCCGTCTGGAACCTATCAGGATCCATCAGGCGCCTGGGGCGGATCCATCTAATTGGATCCACCTCCCTGCGGCGAGGGGTCGCGGTTCGAAGATCTAGGCGAAGGAGTGAGTGGTCAGACCATGACAAGGGTTCCATGTCTATATCCCCTATAACAAGACCACTCAACCACTGGCCAGAGACAAAAATCAGATCCAGAGTGTGACCTCCCCTGTGAGTAGGGCCATGAACTAACTGGGTCAGGTCCATGGCCGTCATGGAAGCCATGAACTCCCGAGCCACCTCAGACGTTTCACCGACGGATGGCAAGTTGAAATCACCCATGACTAAAAGCCTGGGTGTATCTACTGCCACCGTGGCTATCACGTCGAGTAGCTCAGGTAGGGCTGTTGCCACGCGGCAGGGAGCCAGGTACGTAAGCAACAAGCCCATCTGAACCCCACGGCCCCACCTCACAAGGAGGGACTCACATCCGGCTATCTGAGGCACAGTGGTCTCCCTCGGACCCAGATCCTCGTTAATAATAACCGCCACCCCCCCGCCCCTCCCCTGAGCCCTCGGCTGATGGAATGCTCTGAAGCCTGGTGGGCACATTTCAACCAGAGGGACGCCACCCTCCGGGCCCAACCAGATTGTGGTTGTCATCTTTAAAGCCCTGGATGGCCTGGTCAGGTTATTTGAAGGACTGTCTTTTCCCAGTTATATCTTCCCAACCTACCAAAGCAGCGAGGCAGTTATGGGTTTCCCTCTCTTAAGGAGGTCTGTCTCCTTAAGACCAAGAAGAAGGGCTTTCTCTGTAGTGATTCTACCCCTGTGGAACATCATTCCCACGTTAATCAGATTGGCCTCCACTTTGACACTCTTTCAAAAGGCCCTGAAGATATGGTTTGGCCAATGGGCCAGGGACCCCAAGGTAATAGGAAGCCCATAAAGTGGTTGGTTTGATTGTTGTTGCCAGAAGGATGGGTGTTTATTGGGTTTTGTATTGGAATTTTACTTTTGTGAGCTGCTCAGAGTCACCGAAAATGAGTTGGGTGGCTATATAAATTTTCTTAATAAACACACACACACACATTCACATATCTCTCACCCACACTTTACTTCTTGGAGCCTTTATGACGGGGATTGTTGGAATGCCAACTGAATTCCTCTGATGTTAATGGCAGAAAAAACAATTAACCAGAAGTCACTTTATTGGTTGTCACTTGTCTCTTGACTTCTCCTTGACTTTCCACTTACTGCAAATAGAATTCTACCCACTGGATCTGCATGCATGTAACATAAGAACTCGTATCATTTCCTCACCAAGAGCCTTCTCTGAACTGGAAAAGATGCCAAATTGTAGTTGTTCCTGCAAATCAGTGCTGACATATAATCACCGTTTATCTTAATTAGCTCTGAAATATGTGAGAAGAGTGACAGGGTGACACTTATCATAGGAAAAATATACCAGCAGCAAGGAAAACAGGAAAGCAAGGAGACAAAAATGTATATGATTTGCTGAGAGAAATACTGAAAACCAAGACCTAATCCTCTCACATCTATATTATGAAGATATAAAAAGTTGTAATGGAGTTGAGTTTAAACTATTCGAAACATACTGAAATCAGTTTTTACAAAAGATGTTTTATAACCGAACTGTAGAATTGCTTATGGCAGAATTAGTACGATTGTGGAAGAAAGAAAGGCAAAAACAGTATACTTGGATCCAGGGGTGAAATCCAGCAGGTTCTGACAGATTCTGGAGAACCAGTAGTGGAAATTTTGAGTAGTTTGGAGAACCAGCAAATGCCACCTTTGGCTGGCGCCAGAGTGGGGTACGAATGGAGATTTTGCAATACCCTTCCCCCAGGAGTAGGGTGGCAATGGAGATTTTGCAGTATCCTTCCCCTGCCACGCCCACCAAGCCACGCCCACAGAACTGGTAGCAAAAAAAAAAAAATGAATTTCACCACTGCTTGGATCCACGTAATTTTGTACCAATATGATAATCAAGCAAGCAAAATATATGTCATAAAAAGATTGTTTTTTTAAAAAGGAAAATTTTGTACTTGTTCTGAAAAGAAATCAGGATCAGTGATTACTGTTTACTGAATAGAAGTAAACAGTAACTTACAACTAAGTTACTATTCCATAGGTGTATCTATATTGCCTTTCTGTGAAATAGGCAGATTTTAGGTACTTTTGTTATTAAATTTGTTTTTTTTTCAATAGAAAAGTGATTGGTGATAGATAACTAGTGGCGAACAAGATTGTACAATCCATTGAAAATAGAGTTTGCCACAGCAAAGCATTCCTGGTGGAAGAGACGTCCATATAAGTACACTTATGCCCCAAAGACTGAGAAAACAGCCATATCAAATCTGACACCTACTTCTTTGTGAGACTAAGTAGCAATCATAGGACCTTAAGGCTCTCATAATAAAAGTCAGGATGAATTATAAGAAATGGAACTAATATTAAATATAAAAAAGGCCAAACTCATGACAACAGGTAGAACAACAGGTAGAACAACAGGTAGAACTGACAACGGAGATATCAAAGAGGTGGAAAGCTTCTCGCTTTTAGAATCAACCATCAGCAGTAAAGGAACAAGCAGTCAAAACATACTACACTGCAGCCTGGAACTTGGTAGAGCATATATTTCCAAAGTCTTGGGAAAGTTAATCAAATACCATGATGTGTTTATAACTACAAACAATATTCTGTGTTCTAAACAAGCAAAAATTGGACTTTGAAGAAACTGGTTAGAAAGACTATTGATCCTTTTGAACTTTGCTATTGGAGAAGGCTCCTGAGAATACCATGCACAGTGCACACTCAAGAAAACAAACACAATGGATCATCAAACAAATAACAAAGGGTTTATAGTCAGGGCACAAATGACCAAGCTCAAACTGTCCTACTCTGGACATGTATTATGTGAAGATCTAACGCTCTGAAGAAGACTCTACTACTGTGAAAGGTGGAAAGAAAAAGGAGAAGAGAACAACCAGCAGAAGTTAGATGGACTCAGTTACAGTGGGGATGAGCGCACCATAGGAAGAGCTGAAAGATGAAGTTGGGGCAGATCATCACAAAGAAAATATATCTATGTGGTCACTAAGAATTGACAACTATATAATGGCACATAATCAATCAATCATATATAAGAAACTGATCTTCATTTTATTTTAGTGCTTCTTAAGTACTAGAGATGGAGGAGGGTGGGGGAAAGACCTTACTATTAGATCTGGTACAAATAAATACTCAAAAGTCCAAATTTAGCATCTTCCATACTTAAAGGTTAAATAGTTAACAGGATGTATTTTTCTTAAAATGCTTGGAAAAGATTTGTGTCTCTCACTTGGGATTTTCACGTTCATGCCTCTTATCATTTTGAACACTCTAGCAGTTACTCACACGTCTGCTTCCCATCTCTTTAATAACATATGAAACCACTCCCAGATTAAGAGGCTGGGTAATTTACCTGCTGTACTCTCAAGGCTACGATTCCTTGCTTTAATTGTTCTTCACCATCATGTATCTCTGTTTAGGTAGTTTAATTAACTGACATAAATACATGTCAGCTGCCAAGTGTCTGAATTTTGATCACATGACCACCGGGATGCTGCAACAGTCATAAGTGTGAAAAATGGTCATTTGGGGGGGGGGTACTGTTATAACTTCAAATGGTCAATGAATGATTGTAAGTCAATGATTACCTGTACTGCACGAAACAGACTGTGAGTTAGACAATCTAAAGGTGAGACATGATATTTTCTGTGTGGCTTATGATACTGCTGCCTGGGGATTCTACTGGTTGCCCTTTTTGTATGGGAGAAACATGTAGACATCAAGAGAGATTGAGATCAGTCTCATAGTATGGCTTTCTACTCAGGCCAATGCCTTTATTACAGTGGTTTCCAGGATTTGAGAAGAGACATATGGTATTTCCCCTTTAATTTTGAAAAAGTTAAAGTCATACATTAGCACAGCATACTGATCAATTAAGAAATGTTGACTTTTTGGAAAACTATTTAAGATACAATTACTCTTTTGGTCTGTTCTCACTTATTAATGTCTTCTTGTCATTTTATGTTTTATTTTTCTTTTTGGTTTGGGGGCTATTAAGCAATATGTTTTGCCATTATCATAGGGTTCTTCAACAATAGCACATATCATTGGGTAATAATTTCATGATACCTTGCATACTGGCCATTGTCTTGTCTCTTAGAGTTATTACCTTTTCCTAAAGAAATAATTTTAAAGTAATTGAGGAATGTGTAATCAAAGATCTTATCCTGGTTTTCAATACAGTTATTATTACATTTGATTGTCTACTTTATCACGTAATCTCTATGTCAATTAAATTATTAAAACATTTTTGAACAACAGAAGTTCTAGAAGATTGGAGAATTTCACCTAGCAGCTTTAAAAAAAATTCAATTCAATTCAACAACCAAATGAAATTCAGTTCTGCCCCTTCTGTTCCAAAAGCTAAGAAAAATGATAAAAATGGTGCTTTGTAGTGATCAGAAGGGTTAAAGAAGAAAGGTGAACCACCAATCAGAGGCAGTGGTAAATGCAATGTGGACCAGCCACCACCAGGAATATTACAAAAGATATCGGTATTGGATTTTTAAAACTAGCTTTATTTCCAACTGCTTTATGGATCAGAATCTACACATTTAAAGTTGCAGAACAAAAAAAATCCCATTTTCCAGTAATGCAGCAGATAAATTTACTTCAGTCTAAACATGCAGATGGCAGAGAAATGGATGAAGTTAGTTCAAATAAAAAAAACAGAATGTATTTTTTTCCCAACATCCTTAAATTAAACCCATTCTCAATCCTGAAAAAGACTAATTTGGAGCCAGGATTCACTACTGACAGTTTGGGAGTATATACAGTATTACTTTAGGTCTTAGCCTGATAAGCACTGAAAACCTCAGATATTTATCCCAACTTTATGTTCTCTTGAAAAATCATGTTTTCTGCTTCAGTAGGTGTAAATTTATATAGAAAGCTTTTTAGCAAATAGATAAAAATATAATAGTTTTTGTTTTTTTCCAAAATAGGAAGCAAAAAGAAGGAAAGAATGAGAACACTTTATTAATGGATAATACAGTAACTGGTTGTTTGATCCTACTTTTATTTATCTGACAGTTCTAGGTTAACACCTCTTTTAAATTATTATGGAGGTGTGTGTGTGTGTATATATATATATATATATATACCAGTTACTGTATTACTAGAAGTGTCAGATAAATAAGAGTAAGATCAAAGTAGTAGGTCATTATATATATGTATATGTATATGTATATGTATATGTATATGTATATGTATATGTATATGTATATGTATATGTGTGTGTGTTCATCATCATCACTTTAGCCATTTGCTCACATTTGCGAACCGGTAGGGAAGGTAAGTGAATCCCACCACTGACACAAGTATATGGGAAAACAAAGCTGTTACGGATCCTTAAATCTAAATCAATGGACACAGAAAAAAGACATATGTCACTACAAAAGAATACTAAATTATATAACTTTACCACACAGAGGACAAGGAACTGATATCTCTGATCAAAGAAGAGATAAATCAAGATGTCCAACAAAGATGGAAAGCTTCAAGCTAAGAGAACTCAAAGCAGAGTCACAGAGCTACATCTAGCTGAGCAGAAAAAAGGTCATCTGAAAAGTGAATATATATTGTTTTATAAGGAAAGGAGAACTCCGAAGCATATGAACAATATTTGAGGGAGAAGGAGAGGGAGGAAGGAATTATGCAATGTAACATCTACAGTACAGGAATTTACAGATGGACAATTCCAATTTAGTGGCATTTATTTATGACCATTTATATTTACAAATCTATCCACTGTAGACCTTTCTGTGATTCTCTATGAAAATCAATTCTTTTATTCTGACAACAATGTGATTACAAGCCTCTATGGGGGCACAGTCAAAATTAGATAGAATACTGGTAGTTAAGTCATGCCCTAGCAACATTGGGTAGAGTAATACCAATTTATAACATGCAGCTATATAGATAATAAACTGGATTTTTTTTCCCTTAGCTAAATTTAATTATTTATTTAAAATACTTATATGGCCACCCATTTTATGTATCATGACTCAGAAAACAGCAATAAATATATCAAAAAATCATAAAGCCATAACAAACATTTTCAGCATACCAAAAGCAACACTTCCCCATACATGAGGCTTCCACTTTCCTGGGTTCTGGTCTCACTGCCCCAATACTTATGAAAAGATGCTGCTTTCAGTTTCTTAAGTTTCTTTCTAACCTATACAGATCATTCTCCAACCAAACAACTTGCTCTGTCATTTCAGCCGCCTATATATATTTCACAGATGTTCTTATGCTATAATTTGCTCCCTACCAAATTAATCATCACCCTAAACTCAGATTTCTAAGTTGTATTAGTACCACTTTACAAATCCTTAGTAAGGCTACACCTGGAATACTGCATCCAGTTTTGGTCATCACAGTACAAAAAAGATATTGAGACTTTGGAAAAAGAGCAAAGAAGAGCAACTAAGATGATTAAAGGTCTGGAGATAAATAAATAAATAAATTATAAAACGATTGCAGGAATTGGGTTTGGCCAGTCTAGAGAAAATAAGGACTGGGATGACATCATAGCAGTATTCCAGTATTTGAATACTGGAATACAAAGAAGAGGGGTGTGTGAGTCAATTTATTTTCCAAAGCACCAAAAGGCAAGACAAGAAACAATGAATGGAAGCAGGGGTGAAATCTACTTACCTTCCCTACCGGTTTGGAACTGTGTGCTTGGACCCTCTGCACATGCGCAAAGCCTTCAGTGCATGCACAGAAGGTCAAAAACAGGTTACTTCCTGGTTAAAGCCAGGAAGTAACGACATCTGGGTGGGTGGGTGGAGCTGTGTGCTGCCGCCACTACCGGTTCTCCAAACCATGCGCCGCCAGTAGCATTTCACCCCTGAATGGAAGCTAATCAAGGAGAGAAGCAACCTGGAATTAAGGAGAAACTTCCTAACAGTGAGACCAATTAACCAGTAGAACAGCTTGCCTTCAGAAGTTGTGGTTGCTTCATTACTGGGGGTTTTTAAGAAAAGACTGGACAGCCACCTATCTGAAATGGTATAGGGCTATGATGGCGAACCTATGGCACACATGCCACAGGTGGCACACGTAGCCATATCAGTGGGCAAGCCAGCTGAGCTCTGGCACGCATGTGCGCACCGGCCAGCTAATTTTCGGGCCTTCTGGGCCCACCAGAAGGAGGGAAACAGGCTGTTTCCTGCCTCCAGAGGGCCTGGGGGGGGGGAGGCCCGTTTTTCTTTCTTACCTGGTTCCAGATCCTCTCTATTTATCTGGGAAGGGCTGTTTTCCCTTGGAGGCCCTCCAAAGGCCTGAAACGGCCCATTTCCCAACTCCCGTGGGACAGGAAGTGACTTTTTTGCTGTCCCCAGCCTCCAGAGACTCCTAGAGAGGCTGGGGACAGCAAAAAAGTCACTTCCTGTCCCACTGGGAGTTGGGAAATGGGCCGTTTCAGGCCTTTGGAGGGCCTCCAAGGGAATGAGAAAAGCTGTTTTCGCCCTTCCCAGATAAATAGAGAGGATCTGGAACCAGGTAAGAAAGAAAAACGGGCCTACCAGGCCATCGCATGCCAGGAGCAGGGGAGGAGAGGGGGATTGTGCACGCATGCACAGGGCGCATAGAATTATTGGGGTGGGCACACCCATGCACGCGACCCTCCCCCACCGTCCCCCTCTCCTGGCACGCGATGGCAGAAAGGTTAGCCATCACTGGTATAGGGTCTCCTGCTTGAGCAGGGGGTTGGACTAGAAGACTTCCAAGGTCCTTTCCAGCTCTATTCAGATTATTATTATATTTTGATTGCAGAAAAGAAGCATTATTTTTCTCTGCCAAATGTCAGCCTTTCCATTTATTTAGATATGAATTCATGTATAAAGAAAAAAAAAAGAGCTTTGAAATCAGAAGAAAGCTTTACTCCAATAGAAGAGGGTTGTTGTTTTTTTTTTTCTCAAACGAACATTCACTGAATAACCTTCTTTAACTTTCCCTTAAATTGTCTAACTGGAATTGGAGTGGTAGAACTGGGGAACACATTTGTTTTTAAGGAATTGATCAATTAACAGGAATGTGCTTCCATCCATTCAAGTCTGGATTGGGGAGATATAACATACATGAATTTGACCATCAACTTGGAAAAAAAAAACTTGTAAACGTTTAAATGATGTCTCCACCACAAACAATAACAAGTAAGCAAGGTCAATGAGTATTCTTTGCCTTAATCAAAAATCCTAAATCAGAAATTGCCTGATTTGATACAAATATATTTTATATCCTCTTATTCCTATCACCTTTCCTTCCTTCCTTCCTTCCTTCCTTCCTTCCTTCCTTCCTTCCTTCCTTCCTTCCTTCCTTCCTTCCTTCCTTCTTTCACAGAAATTATTTCAAACTTACTAAGAAGCTAACATCTAGTTTAGTTATAAATAGTTACATGGAGGATGGGAAGAAAAATATTTTTTCTGTACGTAATACAACTGAAATTCAGTCTTATTCTCTACAAAACTATTACTAAGAAGGACTAATTAGGACTAATTCTAACAAAGACTAATAAATAATTAATAGGATTAATCAGAAGTAAAGCAAACAATAATGTTAGCAAAGAATGCCATCACTGGTGATTTTGAAACACAATTGTATAAAAAGCACATACAAGGGCACACAGGATCAAGTCACAGGCATACCACCTCACAAGTTTCTTGTTCAACTGGATACAAGCTTGTCATCATTCAGCAATGTGGAAGATGTAAATAAGAGTTGTTAAACTAACATCAGTAGGTTTATTAATTGAATATTTTCAGTACAGGTCGTAAAAAATAATATTTTTCTCTTTCATCTTGAAAGGAAATGCAAAACCGAGGTCAATTGGATGCATGGCTTACAGTAATTTTGTATTTTATAATGTCTGTTTGATGCACACTCTGTAAAAGTTAGGGATTAGTCTTGATAAGGGAATGTAATTCATAGTTGATTTTATTCTGAGTAACAAAATTGGTTTATCAGAAATGTATATACAGATGTATTTGTCAAATCTTAAATGAGTGAGACAAACAGTATTTTAAAACATAAAACAACATTTCAGAGGACAAAACTTTAAATGAAATAATTATGTTTCATTGTTAGGATGTTAGGATGAACTAAGGTAGGGCTACATAAATTCAAATAATTAGGATATAGCAGCCAAAAGAGTCATACAAGTTTAACTCTTTGCTGCCATCTAGTGGTCATCCAAAGTTTTGTAGTACATATCTGGCAGCCCCTAACTTAGGTAACCTACTAGACCAAAATGGTTTGCCACTAATTTCGCTAGCATATCTTCAGCATCATTTTATAATCCACAATGAGTTTGGAGGCCACTAGGGAGCTGAAATCAGGTCTTTCAAATTGTATACTCTTTGCCCATCTACATTTCAGATTTCTGAATCGGAAGCCTATTCAAGATGGATTATCTATCAGCTGTCATCATCAAATTGCATGATATTTTTTGTTGTTGTTGTTGTTTTTATACATCTGTTTATAATATTTAGATCCATGGTCTTGCTTCCATGGAACTGAAGAGGGCAAACATTGTTCCCTTGTATTCTTAGTCTCAAGGGGAAAAAGTGACCAGCTCAAGATTACACAATCACTTTGATGGATGAATTGGCATTTGATCTGGAGTCTCTCTGGTTTTATCCACACCGCAACCATTAGACACACTGGTGTTATATGCAAGAATCAAACATGGAGCTACAAGTTTATATTTTAACCTCCAGTACTAGGAAAGTTTAACTGAGAGAGAAAAAGTGCAAATGATTAATATTGGAATCCTCTAACATTACTTACCCTGCAATTTGCTGTACATGGATATAAATTATTGCTTAAAGACGCTGTTTAACTGTACTATTCAGTAGCAATAGGAATTTTCTATCCTACAGGCTCAAATAGAAAACAGTATAAATCTGAGATATATATATATATATATATATATATATATATATATATATATATATATATATATATATATATAAAAATACAGTTTAACGAAACATGAAACCATTTTAAATATCCTTTTACAAGATTATAGGTGTAACTAAACAATTATAATAGATATTTACAATACTGGACAAGGCAGGACGATTGTACTTAATAATCCTTCACTTTAGAGGAACTGAAGCCTGTTTGAAATACTCCTTTCTATAGTTTGCTATACTATATACTGAATTTCCCCAATATTGAGTTCATTTTTTTTATTAAGAATATACAGCTCTCTCCTTCACAACAAAGATAAAATATATTTAGAAAGAATGTATTTGTAGATCCTTTATGTTTTTGAACTTAAGTCATTCAATACCGTTTTGAACAAGTCTAGAGAGATTTTTAAGGCAGGCATTGTGTATTATACCATTCTCTAGGGTTCTGTGTATGATCATCTTTATGAAAAGCCTCTTTGGCTCCCTGTTGAATAAATATGCATTTTATTTCACTAATCTTGAAACAACAGGAATAAAGTTTGCCCAGGTCTTTTATACCTCAGAGAACAAAACCAATACTACAAATCTTTAGAGAGAAAGGATATACAAAAAAGGCTTGAGGTGAATGTTTCAAAGTAAATATTCTTAAATGATGTGCAAATTATTCCAGCACTTGAACATGATTTATGAAAGGGGATTAAGCAACTGAAACAAGAACCTAGTTTAAAACTGTTCGGGTTTCAAAGTCAGAGATGAGAGGTTGTTACTGGAGAAGGAGGAATAAACCAACGATAGCAATCTATGGCCAAGGTATTCTTTGACTAATCTTCTCTTACATTGCTTACCACTGCCACTTAAACTCAAACATAATATCTAATTCAAAATGAGACACGTTTTTCACTCTACTATTATATAAAAGTAATATATACCTGAGTGACAAGAGTGAAATAATGAAAACTTTAGTCACATTAATGTGTACTCTTATGTACTCCCAGTGAACAAAAGAACTTGAACGAACAAATTATTGCCAATGCACTATACTCATAAAGCAACAACGGCTTACTTTTAATTAGAATGTGGCAATAATGTTTGCAATACGTGGCCATTTCAGGCCATTGTAAGTTGGCTACATACTATGACTGCAGTTTTTTCCAACTATTTGTATTCAAATTCTCAAGTTTGCTTCCTTCGTCAAAAAATACATAATAATTTTCTAAAATCCGAGGGTTTATAAGAAGTGTATCAGATTCAGAGGCAGGCAGTCTACTTTGAGGCTCCCAGAAAAAGAGCATTTATGAAACCTTCCATATTTCCATCTTTTTCTAAATTATGGCCTTTTGTTCCCTGGTTGCCTGATGTAATGATGGGAGGAAAAGAAAACTGGGAGTATATGTGAACCTATGAAGTATATTTTGGATGGAGCATGAATAAATATTATAGCCTATGTATTAATGTACTTGACATAAAAATCAGAAGTTATGTTACTATTACATTACCATATTGTAGTATAGTAACCCACTCACATTAACCAAGTTATAAAGACCTCATGTTAAGTACTATGAAAAATATTGCCCTTATATAATTGTACCAATGATAACAGTTGTCTAATGGCTCTGCTTTTAACAAAAGTAGGTCATTGTTTAACAATAGTGCTAAAAAAAAAGATTGACATTCATCTTCCGTAAGACCAAAATTTGAATATTTCAGTAAATATAGCCTTTTCCACAAAACATTTATATGAATGCTATATAATTACATTATGGCTCAAAACAAATTGATGCCCTTTAAAAAGTACTACACAGTGAAGGAAAAATTGATATTACCATGTAATTATTACTTATGATTGTATAAAAGAATGCATGACAGAGAAATAATCAATCAGGAATCGCAGAAGATGAACTAGTAAAAATAGCATGAAACTTTACATTTCTGTTATTTCTCAGGTTAAGGAAATACATGTAGCATCATAATACAATGTCCCTGAAAATGGAATTTGTACCAAAAAGCTGCTCTGCCAATATTTTCTTGATTCTACCAATAGAAATGTCCCTTGTGATACAGTACCATTCTACTCAGCTCAAGTAACACTTATTAAGCAGCACAACATGGACATTGGTGAAGATCAGTGACAACTCCGTAACAATGGCACCCAAAGAAATAACCACACCGTCACAATAAGCAGTCCAGCACTTCTTGTCAAGATGATGTGGGACTAAACAATATAACTTCAACATATGCATCATCAATTGATTAGGCTGCTCACGATAAAGAGCATATAGAATTCCCCACACTCCCTATAGCTACAAGGAACATTCATAAAAATGCTACACTATTCAGACACTAACTTCTGCTTGACCCATCTGAGTTTCCTGCAATATTGCTACTTTTCTTCATAAAGAGTAACTGTGGGGGTGGGCAAGGGTGGGACATAATGCACACAATATGAACTAAAGATATATTGAAGATGGACAGAGGTGGGTTTCACCGGTTCACCGCACACCAAAAATGTGAGATGTGTGCCTTCTGTGCATGTGCTTTGTTCTTGCATGTGGCTTGCACGCATGCACACGGCTTAGAAAACGTGGCTAAATAGGGCAGCATAGCGTCAGGGCGGGTGGGCGGACCCACCCACTTGTCATCACTACCGGTTCGCCCGAACCAGTCTGAACTGGCTGAATACCACTACTGAAGATAGCTGAATAGGACAAGGAGATGACCATGGATTGGTTTCAGGATACTTCTAAAAGAGACCAAGTGATAGAAACACCGAGCTTGTGCAAGCATTCTTTCCTTTAATCACTTTCTGTTTCAGCTTTCATTACAAAGATTTTTTTTTCTAATTTCCCTATATTTCTTTCTCTTGTGTCTTTTAGACTATAAGCCTATGAGCAAGAACTGCCTTTATTTTGATGGTTATACTGTAGCGGATAGCTGTCCTAGAACCCTTTTCATTTGTAAGGCAAGATAAATATGGGAACAAATGATCTGATATTTCTTTCGCTCAATATACTAGCTCCATCCTTGAAGAAGAGGGGTGGGATGGTGGCTCAGTGGTTAAGACACCAGGTCTGTTGGCTGGAAAGCCAGCAGCCCAGATTTGTGACCTGAGCCCCACATGATGAGGTGAGCTCCTGTCTTCGCCCCACTCCTGCCAACCTAGCACTTCAAAAGCATGCAAATGCAAATATATAAATAGGTACCACTTCGATGGGAAGGTAATAGTGCTCTGTGATGTCATGCTGGCCACATGACCATGGAAATGTCTTCAGACAGCACTGGCTCAATGGCTTTGAAATAGAGATAAGCATTACCCCTAGATTCGGCTATGAGTAGAGGAATAAAATCCTCAAGGATTCCTCCTTTATCCTTGAAGAAGCCACATTCATAGCACAACAGCACTATATGAATTTGTCCTTAGTATACAAAAAGCCCCCAAAGACAAAGACAAAAAATAATAATAATAGAGAGTTATACAGGTAGTCCTTGAGTTATGATTGCAATTGAGCCTGGCAATTACAGTCGTAAGTCATGAAGGTTTTAAAGTGGGTCACCACATGACCCAATTTTATGAAATTTTCAAGGTGGTCATTAAGCAAAGGAGGTGGTCATGAACTGGACACTGCAGTCATTAAGCAAACACCACAGTCATTAAGTGAACCCAGTGGTCATTAGGCAAACACATTGTTAGCTATGGGCCAGTTTTTTTGCTGGAAACCGAAAGTAAATGCCAGTTTCCAGCAAAACTATTGTAAATCATAGGCTGCAAATGACCATGAATGTGGGATGATTGTGAGCACCCAAAATGTCATTATGTGACTGCAAGGGGGAATGATGTTTGAACTTCAAAACTGGGTCATAAATAGCTTTTGGGGAATCTGTTATAGCTTTGAATGGTCACCATGTGACCGGATGTAAGTTGTGGACTACTGGTATCCAATTCTGGACACTCATTAGCAGGATGGAAACGCTTGATGAAAATAATATAATCTCCTCATTGTTGCTACCCCTGCACTCTCTCCTTCACATCCGCTCTGGGAAATTTGGAGACCTCCTGCGGCACATTAGCAGGATGCATTGGGAATGGAGCAAGAGAATGAGGAAGAAACCAGTGGTGAAATCCTACCGAATCCTACCGAATCGCACCGGTTCGGGCGAACTGGTAGTGATAAAATCTACCAGTTTGGCGAACTGATAGTAAAAAAAGCTACTGGTTGGTCGAACCGGTATTTCTGACGATCAGCTGTGCCACATGATTTATATTCAGTAGAAAGCAGGAAATCCTGCTTTCTAGCGAATCTAAATTGCTCGGAACAGCTGTTCCCCCCCTCTTTGTTCTACTTACCTTCAAATGGCTCCTTTTTCCTCACGAAGTGCATGTTTGGTGTACACTGCGCATGCATGTAGCGTGCATGTAGCGTGCATGTAGTGTGCTTTTGGTGTGCACTGTGCATGCACGCACTTACAACGTGCATCTGGCATGCACTGTGCATGCGCACGTGCAGCACGCATCTGGCATGCACTGCGCACCCGCACGTGCAGCACGCATCTGGCATGCACCACGCATGCGCAAGCAATGAACCGGTGGTGACCGGCAGAGGATTTCACCACTGGAAGAAACCCCACCTTGTGTGCTATGCTCTTCTGGTGTAAGTGCAAAATGTGATGCAGACAACTTTGCCACTACCCTAGGAAATAGGTTTGTTTCTTCAAACATATTTCTGTTCCTTTTGAGATAAAAATAAGACTTCCAGAAATGTTCATGAAGCGCTTGAAAGAACGTTAAATAAGAAACACAAAGCCAGATTCAAATGGTAGGAACAGGCTGGAAGTGTACTGCTTTTGGACTGCATTTCACTATCAAGCCTGAGACTGCATCTTGTCTCCCAGATTACTAATAAAGAAATCACTAGCTAACGGATACTCTTCTTCCTAGGAAAGCCCTTTGCTTTCATTGGGTGGGTGGGTGGGAATAAACATGCATGCATTGAAGGGAAGAGAGGTAGTTATTCATAGCTCGGTCTTGTTCCAGAAAATTTATAGTAGTTCTTTTATCATAACAATGGGAGGAAGAAAGAAGGCTCCAAGCAATACATGCCTGGCCATTATATATCCATCCAGTGCAGAAAAATGTTACTGAAACCCTTGTTTCCCAGGAAAAATGACCGTGTTTCTTCTGCAGCAATCCAGGTAGGTCTGGAATAACACCTTCTTGAAACTATGGTAAGTTGCAGCCAGCCACAGTCAACATAATTGCGTTAGGCATCTGACTCAGTGTAAAAGCAGATCTGTATCTCTTTATAGTTCCAACCGAAAATATAAAATTAGCTTCTTACTAACGTAAATGAGAGGGTTATTTTGGAAAGAAATGATGGGAGAATCCCCTACTGCAGTTCAAAACTGATCCCAATAAAATCAAAAGAATTTGGAACCCATCCAGGGGATGTTTGAAATAAATCCAACTTTAAATTGGGTGGATTCCAGTTGCATTTCTATTATTGTAGAAACCTCATGTTTCAAGTCCTAGGGACTGCAAACATTCTCAGCAGCACTCAGATCTTTTAAGAAATATAGCTCCTATAGTTCCTGATATTACTGGGTTTTGTAAAAATACATGCAGGGCTTGCATCTGGAACCTGATACACGGATTCATAAGGAATGGACTGAAGAAACTGCATTCATTGTCATTGAAGTTTAGGAAGGAGAAGTTGAGGAAGGATAGAGGTATAACAAAAAAAAACACCTCTGAATCAGGCATCATATGGCATCTAAAATCAATCCAACTGGTTCAAAATTTGGGTTAATCTAGGCAGGATTGAGAAGCAATCCAAAATCAGAACTCAAGCAAAGGATATTGGAACAAATCAGAGAACCAGAAGAGCTAATAAGATGTCAAATTTATGTCATTTTTTTTTTGAATAAAAGCTTTCTTACACTCCTTCCATCCAGAATGAGCTAAAGCTGGAAATATCCAAGTGATTTAAGATCCAAGGATACTATAATTCCTATGAAAATATGCTATATGCAAGATAGTTTTCCCTAAGCAAGAAGCACCTACAAATTTAACGGTTTCTAGCTTGAACTGCAGCAGTTGCAGAAAAGGAACAGCTTAAGAAATGCATTTTTCAAAGTCCCATCCAAAGATTATTAGCTCTAAGTGAAATTATAGCATTAAGGTGGTCAGCTCTGGAATCCAAATCCTTTCCTGTTTAGCTCTGACTGTGCTCCAGGATTTCTGTCTAATTAGGTTCTGTACAAAGGAGTAATGTCTGTTAAATAATTAATTTACTATGCTTCTGAATAGGAACTACAATATATCTTGTTGAAGGTATAATGGCCACTGAATGGCTACTGAATATCTTTAAATAGTAGTAAATTGCATTTACCTGTAAAGAAATAATGTAGCGTAAAAAACTGAGAAGAAAATCAGAATGATGGAAGTGTGAAAAATATCATAAGCTTTTGCTGAACTGACCTTAACTCGCAATCATTGTATGAGAAACGTTTAAGTGTTCTTGAGTCAAGAAACAGCCTTGTGCAAATATACATATGTATACACATATGCATGTTTAAATGATATAAAATATGTTTATCAGCTTTTAGAGGTTGGAAATCCATTTATAGTTGGATAGGTTTCAATTAATAATAAACTGTGGGTCTACCCATATATTTAAGAAACATATTTAGGTTTTCTTAAAAAAAAACATGTTAAGTCATTTAGGATAAGATGTACATGGATCTTAATTTATTTTTTGTATTAATTTGTAGCCTTTTTAGAGCAGTCTTTGTGAGCGGAACAGGTGTGGATAAGAAAATACTTCAACCATTCATCTTGCTAACTTGATCCCTGCTTGGGCCTCTCCTTCCCCTACCTATAGATGAAAAGACTTAGCAAAATACTGGACCAAGTCAAAGCCTTAAAAAACAGAAAAGAGTGATATGGTCAAGGATCCGGTTCCTTTATTTGCAATTATTTCTCCATGCTAGCATCCAACCATTTTTCAATTATTAAACAAATACACACTGGGAAACATATTTTGTGCCTGCCTTTGAATTAGTGTTGACTCCTTCAACCACCTGGAGGAGTCACTGGAGTTTTCTTGAACAAAGTTTAGAGAAATGGTTTGCCCTTGGCTGCTTCCTAGGATTGAGAGACACTGACTGGCTCAAGGTCACCCAGCTGGCTTTTCGCCTAAGGTGAAACTATAACTCATAGTCTCCCAGTCTCCAGCTTGATGCCTTAACCACTACATCAAACTAGTTCTCTAAGAACATACTTTTGCATCAAATATGTGATACAGTCCTAATAAGGATTCTTTAAACAGTTACAGTTATCCCACAAATTTTACATGCATCCATAATTCACACTGTTAACTTAGGAAGGAGGATGAGATTCAACTTGGGAGGAGGATGAGACGTAACTTAGGAGGATGTTAACTAGGAGGATGAGATGCAAACACATACACCAGATAATAACATTCAAATGTTCTTTTAAGTCTAAACACTTTTCAGTTGTAGAAAAGGGAATGCTGAATACCTTACGAGCCTGATACGGCAGAACCTTTAATATCAAGAGAGAGAAGAAATAATATGAAACATACAAATGCCATTTCTCATCTTAAATCAGAAGCTGATTTCTGATTCATTTTACTTTAAGTATGATCTTGTTCTTCAGTTCTTAGTTTCCAAAGATTAGCCAAGAAACACAACTATTCCACTTTTTAAAAACTCTTTTAAAATGCCCTCTCACAAATCCTGGATGGATCGTCTTGAGCTTTGCAGTCAAACTGGACAATGGAACGACCACCTGTTAACTGCTAACAATGTGTCATTACCACTTCTCAGGCCTTTTTTAAAGCAATTTTGGCTCTGACTGCTGATAATTCTGGCAATGATACTGGTGTGAACATTAAGGGCATGGAAAGCCAAAGGCAAAAAACTGACAACACAATTTGTGCTTTGACTACTAATAAGTAAGCAAATGCTAACATTTTTCTAATTCCACATAATTACTCCCTCTCAAGGGGCCAAAAGAAAATTCGAAATACATATTTTTAAGGCAACTCAAGCTACGCTGTATAAACATACACACAAAGCTGAAATTCGTGCAAGTTCACAGTGGATTGTTCTTCCTTTTAAAAAGAAAGTTTCAGCACGGCAGGGGCTCCTCACAACTTTTTTTTTTTTTTTTGGTTCAAGTGCTGGGTTGTCTGCTAACTTTATCTCATTGGTGGGAACTTGATCTGTCTTCTAAATCATTACTGAAGAGATGTTAGAATTATGATGCCAAGAAGCATAAAAGACAACAACAAATGGTGAGACAGTTTAATGGCTTCCTGCCAGAAAAAATGGCAAAGAGGTAGGGGCCCATGGATTGGAGCTGTTCTCCATGAGCCACTTTTAAGTAGGGTTGAACAAAGGAGAGACAAACGTATCTTTAGCAAGGCTGAAAAGGAGTCAGATTTACATCCTAATGTGAACACGTTACATAAAATGCTGATTGCTACAACAATAAATACATTAAATATTATTTACCCTTAAAATGCTGGGGCATTTGATGTAGCTTCCATCAGCAGTCAAATTTGTCTCATTTAGCTTCTTAACTAATTGCAGGTTAGGTATAGCTGGCTTAGTTTGCTATCTTGCAGAAATAGTATGCATCTGAAAGCTGACACTAAGGAAAGCAGATGTTACCTTCTTCATCTTTATGTTCACCTGCCCTCTTACAATGGCACCTTGCTAGGAACAACATGCTGAACAAAATACATTGGAGTTGCTGCCAGAATCAAGGTGATCCTGAGCTACAAGGATCCAGTAATTCATTGCAGTTTCTCTTCTCCCATTTCCTTCCCTCTGTCTGCTTGATAAGACTCAGCATAGGAGCTCATATACTTGATCTCTCTTAAAAAGCGTGAGGAATGCTGACTTTTTGCATCTCAGTAAGTTCTCTAGGAGAGAATATATATGCAGAATATCTGGTGGTGTTCTGGGGTATGTAGCCCTGGAGGTAGACCTTTTAATCCAGGCAGAATTGAATTGATGCATTTCCCATTTTCTTAATTCAGGTAACATTCTTACATTCTCACGGTCTGCTCACCAATAAAGTTCCTATGGAACTTATATATTTGGCACAATGTGGAATTCAAAGTGCTCGTATTTCCTATAAAACCCTTTATGGACCAGATCCTCATTATCTTCTCTAACTGGAGTCTGCTGATCTTATGAATTCTATCCAGGAGAATATGGTTGTGATTCTTTTCCATTGAATGTTTAAGGGAATGGAGTCAATGAATTGGGTTTTTATGAGGTTGTCTCGACACCAGTGAAATGCTCCTTTCTCCCCTACTTGATACTCTTTCAGAAGGAAATGAAGGGTATCTTCAATAAAGGAGAATATTTGTAGCTCATGATTGAAATGAGGGATCCTCAGTGCTCTCTGAGCTTGATTGTTTTCTTGCAGACATTTCATTACCCAAACAAGGTAACATCATCAGTGCAAGGGTATCTTTTTCACCAGCTTTATTGAGTTTAGATGGTTGGGTAGGATGGTGCAACACTACTGCTCAGTGGGTGTTTAAATGTATGTTGAGCTTACATTTATTTTTATGGCTTTTTGTTGATTTTATGCTACTTACATTTTTATTCTTTGCTTTTTACTGCTTCTTTGTGAACTCCCCAGAATCTATGCTTAAGGTGGCATTCAATGTTTGTGAAATAAACCAGCTGGATTTTTTTTTACATATTGATACAGAGATCATTATCTTGTAAACAATCAGCAATGTTTCCAAATACTTCAAACTGTTTCTGTCATAACTTCATTTATATGTAAAGCTCTATATCTTTAAGAATATAACAAAGGCTTTGCTGGATCAGGCCATGCATCCAGCATCCTGTTTTCCACAACTGATAACTAAATCTCTCCAGGAAACCCAGGAAAAAGATAGGAAGGCAGGGTGTTCCCCTGCTATTTAATGACATGTTGCATCTGAACCTGGGAGATGACATATAGTCCTCCAAAATATTGCTAATTTTGTATGTATAACAATGTTATCACTGTTAGACTAAACAAGATTGGTGCCATGTTTATTTTGGATTCAGTGCTGATGCATCAGGAATTCACAAATTGATGCATGCTCCCTAATGATGCATTAATGCTGCACCCAACATAATTGGCACCCAACACACATTGAATGCAAGCCATGAATTTTTAATCACTCCACCCTCCATAAATTTCTGGTCCCATTTCCCTTCTTCAAGAGCCGTCACAACTAAAGAATTTGGGGGAAAAAAAACATTGGAGGGTCTAAAAGTCAAGATAGAACACTGTATCTTACTAACAGAAGGTTCTGTATAACTTTTCATTACCTAAAATAATTTTACTTACTTAAAGACTTTCTATTTTCTGTTTTTGGTTCCTTACTGTCGGCATGAACACCCAGTAATTCAGAACTAGAAGATCTCTGAATTTTCAGCTCATTGTTCTTTGATATGTAACTCTTCTCTTTAGGCTAGAAAGATAAAAATGATAGAAAATATCCTTAGAAAAATTTTGTGTAAATCAATGAAAGTAAGAAAAATTTAGAAAACAAAACAAAAGCAAACAAAGCAAAACAAAGCAACTTTTTGTACGTGGTAAAAGAAAATTTCATCTAAAGAAGCCACTGTACAAAGTATTTCAAACAGCACATAAAAAGGTAACTTAAAATTGCTTTTAATTCTACAGATGAAAATCAGACATGAAAGTATACTGGGCACTGATATATTGCATACTTTTGTTTGAAAACACAGATCAATTCAAAAACTTTAGGTTTAAGTGCATGGTTTAAATGGAACACAATTCAGTAATGTTACGTATTTGAAAAATCCATTTCCATGAACATAGAGATTGCATGCTTCATCAACTTACCTGATTCCATCCTTTGAACTCATTGGAAAGGACCTTAACTTCAACTGAATTTTTAGTTATGCTTTTAACTAGAAATTATTTTCATATTTTATTTATGTTAACTGATACCTGAATTTATTCTAGGTCTTACAGTTACAACTTCATTTATATTTATGTGCATATAAATCTATGAAACCTAGTATACTTCTAACACTAGGCTTAGGACAAGGCTATAAATGAATTTAATGAATTGATTAAATGTGTTTTAAGATTATTACATTGCAATTGGTTCTGTCTCTGTTAGGTGGTAGGAAGTGGGGGTAAGGGAGAACAAGAAATGAAATGTTTATTGTGATCGAAGTTCTTCCTTTTGGACACTGTAGTGTAAAGATGAAAAGGAAGTGCATACATTATGATGTCACAAATCACATTTCATTATTTTGACATAATCTTGGTTAGCATTGGATGTCTATGTGTTCACATATACTGTAAATTAATTGAAAGTAAGAAGATTCGTATTTACAGATAAACTCTGTTATTTCATCACAACAATCCTGTGAAGAAATTTAAAATAAGAATATAAGATGAAAATTTTTATTTTTAATTTTGGATCTATGTATTTCTGAAGCCACAATAGTATCTTTGACACATTTATGTTGTTCTAATCAGTATTAGAGGAACAGAAAGATACCATTATGTGCAATAAGCATCTCATTTGCTTCTTTTATTGTTATAGGAAAGTTTCATATATTCATTAAAGAAAAGCAAATATATTATATCCCCTTTTTAGAGATCATTTTAGTGGATGTATTAGCAGCATAAGCTGATAGACTATCAGACACTTAGTTCACAAAGCCTCATTCTCAGGTAAAGATATATAGAATTGCAAATTTAGTATGTTGTGTCAGTGGAATATTCAAGCAACTGAACTTGTTAAATGTCAGATTGTTCTGCCAGCTTCTGATAGACATCATTTAAAGTCTTGAAAAATTATCATCTTACAGCATGCTATAGCACTTTCATATTATAGAGCTTTACCATTTATATCCCATTCAATTGTTTATTAGTTTTTTAAAAGAAGTGCCTATATTATGAGGACCCAGTTTGTGGGGGCAATAAGCTGACTTTGTATAAATATACAAAAGTATGAAGGCTATTGCTTAACGCACTGTAAGCCGCCCTGAGTCTCCGGAGAAGGGCGGCATATAAATCAAATTAAAAAAAAAAAAATACACTGAAATGTCATCAAGCCAGTCTGGACAAGATCTAATTAAACATGCAAGAAGGATGTCTCTGCTCACAAGCCAAAATGATACACATCCTCCCAAAAAGTTTTAGCATAATTAAGGAGGGGTGAAATATTAAATGTATAATAGGGATGGTGAAAACCACCTAAGAAAAAATCTAATTTGAAATTGGGTGGGGGAAGCAATTATCAAAAAAAAAAAAACAGACCTGTTAGAGAAAGAGAGAAGGGAGGGAGGGAGGGAGGCAGGGAGGCAGGGACAGCAGTCAGATGTTTACTGATATTATTCAATCAAATTAACAGGAAAATAATAGACAAAGAATTCAACCATACTAATAGTCCTCTCAAAGCCTGTATAATATAAATGACATAAAAAGAGAAAGTTAAATGGCATTTGTTAATAAATGTTTACCTTATAACATATTTAATCATCATAATTTCAAAAAAGATACATCCTTCTTTTTCAAAAAACTATTCAAATTATAATTTAGTTCAGAAGCACTTTTAAATAGCAGATGCATGTAGGTATTTTTCTTGATTCAAAGGGAATGGGGGAGATGCATTTTTAACTTGACTTGCTGCAAAATCATATGAACCCCTTAAATTACTGCACGATTAATAAAAGCAAAATCTAAAACAAATGCATACCAATCTGTCAATTGTGTTTTTGATAGCACGGAACCAGTCCAATATGATGAAGTCAATATCTGATTGAAGAAGGACCTCATTTCCTGAAACTGTTGTGACCTTACAATGAGAAAATGACATATCAGCAAACCGTTTGCTACATCATTTTATTTCAGTGTAATTCATCTCAGAAACTCTTCTGTAAATAAAAATTAAAGTCAGCAAAAAAGCTTGTTCTGTTATTTCAAACTATTAAGTATTTCACAACAAAAGCTACTGTGACATTTCTTTACTTAAAATTCAGCAAATGTATGCATAAATAAAAAAAAATATCAATATAAGGCAAATTCAATTTTTTTAAAGTGTTTGCTCCAGGACAGCTTGCATGATTGGCAGATTATGTCAGTCCATACTGATCTGGGCAGCTGGTCTGCTTGATACTATTTGCTCAAATAACATTTTAGAACAAGCTGCCTTTGAGATTGGTGTGGCACTGATTTTCATCTAAAACAACATTTCTAGGAAAAATGGAATATTCTATCTTAGGCTTGTCCTAGAAATTTAAAATGATGCTTAAAATGAACATGGATGATGGTCTGAATTTCTTATACTGAATATTTATATCTGTTTCCCTAATTGCTTCATTGTAGTGAAGTTTCATATGACGAATAATGAAGTACATATTATTAAAAGCCCATACAATATTTAGTACTAACATGTAAGTAGGAATATGTCTTATACCAAGCACAAGTCATATTCCTACTCATGTTTAAAATACTGGTAGTATCCCATCAACTTTTCCCATTGCCAAAAGTATTTTAATTAGTAGAACATGGAGGATTTTGACTGGCCTTCTTTTTATGATCTCTCAAGAGATCATCTATAACAGAGTTTGCAGGCCAGAGTGACACATTAGACAGAAAAGTTCTGCTGCACAAAATATTTGTGCAAAATTGGATTATGCTCTTAACTTGAAATGATCTCAAGTCCAACTCTTACGTAAAGAAAAAGCAGAAAATAGTGGACAGACTTAAATAGTAATAAAAGCAAATATTCGAATACTTGTCATCACAGAAGAACATTCAAATACTGTACTAGTAGAACATCAAAATGACAAGAATGCAATGGCAGTGAATATTGTATATAGCAAATTTTGGAGGCAAACTCATTGAGGGAAACAGTGACTTTAAAGAAACAAAAAAGATTTGGATAAAACTGACAGAATTAATCTGACCAAGTTTATTCACACATTATTATGAGATAGTGGGTCTTTTTTATTTATATATAGAAAGAGGTGTCCAGGTTAATCTTTTGTATCAGATACAATAAAGAATCTCATTGTTCCTTAAAGACTATGAAAACTTGGGACTGATGTCAGAATATGGTTGCCTCAGCATGTGGATGACTATACAAGATGTGTAAAACCCTCAGACAAATATTTTGCTCATATTTATTTCTGCTTGACAAATTGGCAGGAGCATCTTTATTTTTTTATAAGAAATATATTCTATTTATTTCATGTATAACAACACACAACTAAAAAATATATATTAGGAATATAGATTTGTCAAACATACATTGAGTTCTGTTAGCAACATATAATTAGAATAAATATTAACAATATCAATTCTATTTTCTACCTAGTTGAGTTGAATATCATCAGTGTTATTTGAATGACAACTTGTTTATTCAAATACATAGGAAAAGCTAACAAAATATAAATTCAACGAAACTGTCTTATGGTGTAAATACATATGTTCCCTCATTTGATCTTTCAGTTGGTGCATTTTCCCCCTCAAGTGGAATTGTAAGTAAAAGATGTATTAATATCACATTGAAAAATCATGTATCAATCTTAATATACTTCCACATCAAATAAAAATGAACTATTTAGTGGCATAACTTTTGATTCCTCCCTAATATCTTCCTTTCATAACTTAGGCTCTTAACATGCTCCTGTGGACTTGTGGCTTTTCAAGTAATTTTCAACAATTAACATAGATATACAGTACACATACCTAATATTCCTAGGCAGAAAATATTGCCCTATTCTACTCAATTATGCCAACTTCCAAAATTACATAAATTTTAAAAGCAGTTGTTGATAAGACAGGGGTTCACATACATTGTGTATTTTAAACTAGAGGAAAGTGGATGTTAGTCACACAATTTTATAATGCCACTATATTTAATGAACTTGAGAAATGCACATATAATAAGCATTTAATTCTTGTTTGGGACTGTGATTCTGTAAGATAAAAGATGTTTTTAAGGGGATAGGACCATTTCCATGAGTTTTCTGGGCTCACCAATAATGCAAAGGTAACTAGCTGGTGGATCATATCTCTCACACTTCAAGTTTACACATTACCATTTTGGGAGATTTTCAAATATTTCATTTAATACTGTTAGTATAATGGAGAGAGGGAGAGACAGAGAGACAGACAGAAACAGAAACAGAAAGAGAGAGATACATGAATTAGATTAAATGCAATGGTCAATCCAGTCTAGTTCGTATCTTCCAGTGCAAATATCACTTAAATTATTACTATAAATTTTGGAGTTTTGAAAGTAAAAACAAAACATAATTAGTGAGTTTATTTTGAAGGCTTAAGAGAGATGTAACTTAGTTCACTCTTCCATTGACTAAATTCAAGCTTTATTAAAATACAAGTATTTCAGTATTGCATAAAAATATGTATCCTTATGATATGTAAAAAAGCCACTTCAGTGCTAACAAGCAAAGCAACATTCATTTTGAAAGTGTTTGTTTTAATGTGTTGTTTGTAATCATTGTATATAATTGGCGATGTATGACTATAACAGCAAAAGTAGATCACAGAACAGGGAAAAGTTACCGGTAATTCATTTAAAATACTGTCTGTATCTCAAACAAGTCCTTTTCTCATAATCTTCAGGAGTTACTAGACGGTTTCAAGAAGACTGCTACTGCTCTCTACAGTTTAAATGCATCCACTTCTTAATTACTCTCAGCAACTGACTTTCTTTTTCTCCATCTCTGACAAGCACTACCAAAAATTTGACTTTGATTCAGTTAAAATGCAGTTTTTATAGGCTCTTCTATATATTTCCTATTTAGATGCACTGATGAAAAAAGTAGCTGAAATAATAGTTTAAATCATATTTACACTACTAACAATATCATTTTAAGACCTTTGGAAAGAGTTCAGGGGGAAATTATGTCAGATTTTGCCTGAACAATCTACAGTCACAGCCCTAAATAATGTTATTGTTATTTTTTTTTTAAAAAAAAAAACACCTCTTCATATTAAGGCAAGTTTGAACGTCTTTCTTATCAAGCACCAATAAGAAACTTAGGAACTAGAGATATACGAATGGAAATTTGCAAATGTGTCCAGGAAAAGCAGATTTATTTTTTTTTTGCACTCTTTTTGATTTAATAGCTTTAAAAATACTTCCATGTTCTTGCATTCTATCATTTCCAAGCATTCATTCTAATATAAAGGCATAATGAATTAAGAGATTTCAGCAGCAGACTTCATATAAGGGATAAAGGACAATACACAGCCTTTTCATTACAGTTTCGGCATCCATTCAAACGGGGGATTTTGAGTGAAGATTCCTTTACCCTCCGTTACTGATTCGCTATGCCAATTTGAGGTCCAAATAAATGAAATGTACCAGATCCTAATGTACCAGATATTCCTTTTCCCCCCCATTTTCTGAAAAGCTCTTGAAATCTTGGCAAGAAGAGCACGGATATCTTTCTTATTTGTGAATCAGTTACATGAAGTTGCATCATCTATTCACAAACTGATATGAAATAGTTGATACATATTGGCAAACTTGATTCATAACACTGCCTCAGTTTGGATTAGTGGTTTTCTCAGTGGTACCTCTTTATTATATTCTGTCTCTTTTTATTTTAAATATGCCCCCCCCCAAAAAAGAGAGAAAAGATAGAGGCACAGAAGAAAAGCATGCACTCTTGCATGTAACATTTTGAAACTAATCAGTGATATTTTTCAGTGGACTTTCTTGATTGCTCCAACATTTCTTTTGCTTCCTCAATGAAGATTAAAAATATGTTTTACCTTTATCCCCTCAGTTTACCTCTGTCATTTTTGTAGGCAGCTGGACACACTTCTAAACAGACCATTGGTCTGCAGTTCTCATCTCATTTAATATTTTAAAAAATATCCAGAAGATTCTTATGTCTGAGGCAAGCATTTTGATCAATAGCACTCTGGCTTTCCTTGCAATTTTTTTTTAAATAAAGAAAATAACTAATCCCAATAAAATTAAGTGAAGCATGGAGTTGGGGAGAAGAAACAAATTGTGGTTTCTATGGTTGCAATGTTAGGTGCCCAGGTACTAGTTCTGTTTTTCCTTCCTTTCTTCTCTGTTTCATCTCAGGAAAAGAGAGTTAAAAAAAAAGTTCATCACATGATAGATTTTAATTCATTTTTTGAACATAGAAACATATCTACTTACAGTATCATCGTATTGTTTTTTCCATACTAAACACGTCTGTGGAAAAATTCACAAGTAGGATATAAAAACAATAGGTGTATCCAATATTACATATTAGGAGCACATCCTTTTAGAAATTATTTGGTGGAGAAATATGAGACAGTATAACTATTTTTCTGTCCCAGAATCTATGATAAGAATCTCATTGGAAAAAATGGTGTTATATTTTCTCTCCACGTGCTGCAGAGAATCATTCTTCCTAATATTTATTGGGTGAATTTCTTCCTTGTCAAACTGAGAACTTAATGAAGTTTAACTCAAGGAAAGGTTTTATTTATTTATTTGCATATTATATTGTCACATATTCTACTATTGCTGCTGTGACTGGGTTGCAAAAATTCAGATGATTATTAGATAATGGCAAAAATTATTTTAATTGTATTATTGTCATCTAGTAATAATTAGAATTTGTGATTCCAAGTTGGTAGTTTAATTATTCTTGATTTAAAATTAGTTTTCAGATGTGCTTTTCAAATATGCTTTTAAAAATCAGGTTTTTTTTAAAAAAAAGTATTTCTCTGGATGCTGAATTGGCAGATACGTACCAATTGTAATAATTGGTAATAATAATACATACCTTAACTAGTCAAGGCAACCACAACTTGCTTTTCACAATATAGCTCTCACATTTTCTTCTTAAAGTGGATTAAAAAAGAAAGTCTGCTTTTCCCCAAATTATAGCTGAAAAATGAATTCATGCAAAAATAATTCCAACAAAATTTGAAGAATAAAAATGGGTTCTGATTAAAATAGTTTCAATATGCATAGTCAATTAAGTTGGTTTCAAGATTTCTTATTCCTTAATTAATTCGGTTTGAATTACATTTCAATGAAATTAAAACGCAGACAGGGATTTGGCATTTTTTGAAAACATGTCAAAAGTGTATGTATTGTTGGGAGCAGTATGCATTCTGTTCAACCTCAATAAATCCATGTTTTAATCATGTTTATATTAAATAAATATACAGAGGGAGGGGAGAAAGATATACAATACACACACACATATAGTATACACACAATAATGAAGTTAGTTCTCATTTTCTGGATACATAATTAAAGTGAATCAGGTAAATCCTTTTCAACTCCAATGTCTCTACCCAATTTCATTATCTGATCTAGTTTATCCAATGAATTATGCTAAATTAAAGGTGTTTATGACAACCATACCAATTACATTTTTAAGGAGAATGTCTCTTACAACAACCTTGCTTTGGTAACTTCCAATAATTCCTTCTGACAAGTCGAACCTAGTTGACATCTTTAAAAAAAACATAGCTAAAATATCAGCGTGAGGAAAAACATCCTTAACTTGAGTTTTCAAAGCAGAGGGGAAAAAATGCTGATAGTTAAAACATTTTGTGAGAATGTATCTGCCTTGTATCCCCCAAAGTTACTAGATGTTAAGTAAATATATGCTCATTGTCAAAGGAAAAAAATGTTGCTTTGGCAACTTTCTTATTAAAATGCGTGTGTAACCCCCATCTGTCAAGAAAGTTTTGAAAAGTTTGTTTACTTTGGATAGCAGCCCTATCCTGAGTTACCCCAGCAAACAATGATAACAGTCTTCAGAAGTTGTGTGAAGAACAAGCCACTAGGGATCCATTTTTGTTTTAATTGGCACACACAAACAGTTTTCTGGTCTGTCAAGAAGATCAAGCTAATATGCATGGAGGGTGTTATATTCTCAGCTTTTGGGAGTACTAAGGCTCCCTTTATTTAAGTAATTTAAATGATAGACTGCAAAAACTTTGCAAGTCAGAAAAACTGGTTTTATATTTTCAAGGGGAATAATTGTTTTAAAGAACAGACAACGTTGTATATATATAAAGATGTTGGACCTTACGTTGTAATTAACCTGCTTCTTACAACTCTTTTGTTGTTGTTTCTTCATTTTTTTTTAAAAAAAAAAGCATCCCAAAGCCCGCTGAATAAAAAAACTAAAACCACAAATATTGCCAGCAATTTTGAAACTTTTTCTTCTTTTTTTTTAAAAGGACATTTATATAAGCAGAAATATATTGAATACATTTTCTACCACTGCCATGTATTCAGTGGAACCATCATTCAAAACAAACCTGTCTTTGAAAACAATAGTTTTAGAGAAGCAAGCATATTACTTTAGGAAAAAAGGGTATTACAGGTTGATCTCACAGGAATTTGATACACAATGACTCTAGGTCAAACTCAAAAAAATGTTTCCTCAATAGAAAGTATACATGTTCAGTATACATGTTCATATAACAAGATCATAATACAATTAGGTAGTAGAATTTGGCTTCATATGAAAATCAGCTTGTTTTAAATACTCCCTGTGTATATCCAAAATATTCTGACTTTCTTATGTGGAAAATAAAAGAGACGTTGTTACATTGTGTAAGATGAAATCCTAAATAGACATGCATAGACATTACCTGGACAGTCATCCCAGAATAGGAAATGTATTTTCTGTTAACTACACTGTGATAGACTCAAGCAGAATAAAAATCTATCTATTATAAATATAGTAAGTGGTTTATGACCTGAAATTAAGGCTCACTCCAAAGTATAAAGGGCTGTGAAAATTTTCTTTCCAACTTAACCCATTTACAAATGAAAAGTCCTCAATATAACAGTAAGTTTCCTATTTTTTCTGGTTAAAACTGTTGTTGATCAAAATGTTTCATACATTTTTGCATTAAATCAACATTATTAAAAATCATGGTGAGGTCAAAAGTATGTATTATTTCCAATTGTCTCTAAATACTGTATTTGTTATGTATTGAATATATATAGTTGTGTTAAGCCCTGCTAAAGTGAAACTAACCTTTAGATGACCCTAACTGTTAACTCCAACTGTTTTGGAGGGAAATGTGATACATTCATATTTGGGTGGGCTTTTTCAAGAATTATGATTGGTTAAGGCCCTGTGGGCCTAGAGTATAAATAACAGGCATTTGCTTGCTGTTCCTCAGTTCCAGTTTTGAGTCAATAAATGTTGTTGTAGCTGTGCTGGTCTGGTTCTTGCCTACTGAAGCCCACTACACAATAGTGGTGACGAAGGCAAGCAGACCAGCATAGCTACAACAACATTTATTGACTCAAAACTGGAACTGAGGAATAGCAGGCAAATGCCTGTTATTTATGCTTAACCAATCATAGTACTTGAAAAAGCCCTCCCAAATATGAATGTTCTAAGTTTCCCTCCAAAACAGTTGGAGTTAACAGTTAGGGTCATCTAAAGGTTAGTTTCACTTTAGCAGGGCTTAACACACACACACACACACACACACACACACATATATTCAATACATAACAGTACTAGCATAAGAAAAAATCAATCTTGAATAGTTACATTTAGCTAAGCAGGAAAATCACAGAATCGTTAGACTGAGATCTGATTTTGAAACCTGTTGAAATGCTTAACACATTTATAGAGATTTGAAGTACGTATTTTGTCTCCAAGAAGAAAAAATATGATTGAACTAAGGCTCATTATTTTATGGGTTATTTCATCATCATCGTCATCATTGTTATCGTTAACATTATTATTTTTTATGGATTCCTCATTAAAATAACCTGAACTGAAGAAGCTTCTTGGATGAGAAGTGAAATGTTTTCGAAAGTTGCCTTTTGAAAAGCACCTTATAGTTTATGGATAGTTTTTATTTTATGCTATTTTGTTGTTATTAACTGCCCGGAGTCATCTGAATAGTCAACGGACCATTTCTGCTAAACAAACAAGCAAAGAAACAAACAAACAAACTAAGCCCATGCAGATGATAGAAAAAACAAACTCCATATATGCAGAGGGAAGGGCCAAAAAAGAGGAGAACAGAGAAAATTTGAAAGGCTATCCTCAAGAAATGTGATCAACATGGGGGATTTTATTTTATTTTGATAATTCTGAACATCAGTTTTACAGTTTGCCTAATGAATCAGATTTTATCACATTGACAACAAATATTGTATTTACACACTGCCTTCTCCCTTTCTTTCTCATTCTCCCCTCTTGTTTTATTTAAAATAAAACCCCATGATTTGTTCAATATAGTTTTCTACTACATTTTACCCAAGGCCTCATGATACAATCAATTTACTAATCAACATATAAGCCTGGATATGAAATCTGCATGGTGGGGGGGATGATCACAGAAGCAGTTAGATTCTACTGTTAGGTTAGGTTCAGGTGGAATAAAGACGTTGAAACCAGTTTAAAAAGTCACCCCATTTCTAAACACCAGAGCAGAGATGTTTACTAGTGAGCAGATGACATTTCTGTCAATGTCAGATGAAGTAGACAACCCTCTGACTGGGAACTAAGAGAGAGTACTTTCACAATTCTGTGAAATGAATCAGTCCTATGTTGTTCAGCTACTATTTCTTGAAATAATTTGTAAATCCAAATAATACAACTACATATAAAACTAATTTATCTAATTAGCTAATACTCCACCAACCAAGAAGGGAAACTTGTAGTTTTTCTTTTCAGCCAACATCATAAAATTTTATTGGATGTTTAAATATTGATTTGGTGTGAGTCACACAGATAAAAACAAATGATAAATCAAATGTGTGCATGCAATTGTATGTAAAGTAGAAGAGCAGGCGGAGCTAGGGGGATGGAGTTAAGCACGTCATCAGTTTGGAGTCATTGCATTGCATAAGCACTCCAAGACCAACTGCTCATGAATTCCATTGACCCTTATCTGGGGCCAAATAGTATTGAACTTTAGTTGACCAGATTCTGTGTACTGGCTTGAATAAATCTTCTATGCTGCATCCTGTGAATGGTCCTAATTCTTGACACTGAATATGTGTATATTATTTTCTCAAAATCAGATGTTTATGAAGAGTCATATGGCTAAAATAAGGATAGCAGCTTGAATACCCTTCAGCTAAACTTGCTAAATGTTAATCCAGGTAAGAATGAAAAACAGGACATCTGCTTAGCCTGACTTGTATTTCTAATACAGCTAACAAATAAATAGGGTTGCCAAAAGTTGACATTAAAATGTTAGGATTGGGAACTGAAGCTTGAGAGAAATAATCTAGGAAAGGCAATGAAATGAAATCTAGAATAGGTTTTCAAGGTGGTACCAAAAGAAAAAGCCTATAAAACTTGTATCCAGCAAACAATACTGTCCTATAAAAAAAATAACTGGCATTAACAATGGCTTTTTGGCAAAAGGAAATAGAAACAGTACAACTGTTGGCAAATGGCTAGCAACCATATGAAGCAAAAATGTCTTTTTATTGTGGGGTCTCACAAACATTTTAGAATCTGCTACACTATTTTCAGTTGAAAAGCAATTCAGGCCAACACAAAGATGATGAAATGAAAATGAGCAAGCATTTGAAATCACTACATTATTTCATCTGCAACAATATCACACATAAACCATGATGGAGGAAGGCAATAAGAATGATTTGATGTAGGGGTTATCTGCATTGATAGAACTTGACCGAAAATGTAATATATTCAAACAGGGAAACTTCAATACAAGGATGGGAAATGGTTGGTTTGAAAGCAGGTCCAAATTCTTATGATTTTACCATATGTTTGTAAACACATATTGAAGACATTGTGTAGGATCTCTGAACTCCAGAGCTGGTTTGAACTGACTGAAAATATATTTATTTCCATTATGCTTGTTCCTTGATAAAAGCAGGCCTAGAACACACTGTGGATTAACAATGCACATCTATTTCTGGCTCAGAAACCACTATTTTTCTTTTTTTTAAAAATTGCTAAGGAAGGATATGTGTAAAAGTTGTTGCAAGTTTCTGCTGTGCACAAAATCATTCATATGTGAAAAAGGCGCACAAAATGCTTATTTTTCAACTTTTTGCAAATAACTTTCGAACAGACATGGAACTGGGATGAATTTCCTAGGACAGAAAATGTTTGTAAAACTGGCAGATTTTTTCCCATGTTTATTAAGAGTGGCAGTAAAGAGAATTGTTTGCATCCATGTGCATCTGGAAAAGAGTAACTGGGTGGGAGCAAATGAAGAAATGCACATTGTGAAGTCATGACACAAGACCACCCTTTGGGGCTGTGCATAATAATGCTGCATAATTAAATAACAGTTTGTTCTCTGACACCACAATGCACCTTTCATAATTTTGACAAAAACTCCAGATTCTGATGAACGTTTTTGATTACCCCATGGATTGTCCTAGACTACCTCAAGATTAAAAATATAAACATAAACCCAGATATTACATTCTTTGCTTTCTCTTCTATAGAAGTGAACAGGTTAGATTGGTTTGGTTTGATGTTCTTGACTGAGCAGAAAAGGAAGAAAAGATTGTGATCTATGTGACACAACCCCCTCCACTTTTGCAGATGTGAAGGGTACTGTTTTTCACACAAATGACACATTTCAGAAACCAATTAAGCACATTTCAGGTATCCTATTTTGGAAGGTATTTTAAATCATAGCTTTGTTACCACTTTGGTTTCATTTGCAT